>NC_081407.1:990582865-990891199 GCF_030272615.1 Cryptomeria japonica | reverse complement strand
ATGTGTAGTGGTGCATTATGTGGTTGGCTCACGAAGGCATCGTCGGCTTCTGTGAATGTAAGCGAGTGTGGAACGGAAAGGTATCCCACTATGGCTTGAAACTGGTCCACGTTCAGATCAGTAGGAACGACAGTGTCTCTCAAGATTTTGTCAAGAATAGCTTTATGTGCGGGGGATATGCGTAAGAGCTCAAGGATGGAGATGAGCACGGGTGTCTTCCCTAACTGTTCTACAAGGTCGTACTCAGGTTTGGTTGATGAAGAAGCGGTGTTTCTAGTTGGAGCACCTTGCAAAGTGATTTTACCTCGATGAGTTGTGACATGACATTCAGAGGTAGGTTCGGAAGAAGATCCAACACCTTTTAGGACAATATTGGGTCTTTGGGTAGAATTATCAGGGTTTTTGTCCTTGATGATAATGGTAGAGACGTAATTGTCCATCGAAAAATCTGATTGATAGTTGAATCATAGTTATAGGTTGCTCTGGTATAGTTGGTTTGGTCATCTATGGCTTTAGCTTTTCCCTTGTCATGCTTTGGGAATGGTTCCTTAAACATTTCATGTTCTTGATTGGATGAGTGTCCCTCAATCTCAATGTCACCTCTATCAATGAGATCTTGTATGATGTTCTTCAGTCGATGACAGTTTCCTGTCTTATGACCCTTGTTCTTATGAAATTCGCAATACTCATCATCATTCCACCAATTTGGTTTAACCTTTGGTTCATATGGAGGAAAATCTGGAATATTGATTACCTTGTTTGCCACTAGCTTTTTGAAAACTGACTCAAGTGGTTCTCCCAATGGGGTGTACTTCCTTCGTGATCTGGAAGTTGTTTGAATATTCACTTGATTGTTTGTAGAGCTTGATCCCGAAAAAACGATTTTGGGTCGCACTGTATTGGCATCAACAACACCATCATTGACTGTGTTCTTGTTTTTATTCCAAAATCTTGGCTTGTCTTTTCCTTTAAAGTCATCTTTGTTTTCCTTGAATATCTTAATGACTCCTTGTTCAATTAGGACCTTCTTTGTTGCTAAGCCTTTTTCAATGACGTCCTTGAAGGTGGACACACAAGCTTTCCTTAGATCATAGCCAATGTCTTTGTTAACATTTTGGGTGAACATCTCTACCATTTGTTTTTGTGGAATTTCACAAGAGCATCTGCTGGCTAGATTCCTCCATCTTTGTAAAAATGATGCAAAAGACTCTCCCTCTTTTTGCTTGGTGTTGCACAAAGTAGTGACTGATATGTCTGTCTCTATGTTGTAGGAGAAATGTTGAATAAATGTCTCTACTAAGTCACCCCATGACTTAATTCCAGGTGGAAGTTGGGAGAACCATTCCATAGCTTGATCGTTTAGGCTTTGTGGGAATAATCTCATCAAATATGTCTCTTCTACTGCTACCTCAATGCAAGCTATGAAAAACCGTCTTATGTGTGCCTTAGGATCCCCTTTGCCTCTGTACTTATCAAACTTAGGTGTCACAAAGTGTGTAGGAAAAGGAGGCATTGGAAAGCTCTTGTCAAATGGATAAGGACATATGTCTCTCATGGTGTAAGTTGGCTTCAGTATATTTATGTCCTCCATTATCTTTTGTAAGTCCCTGATTTGTTGCTCCAAATTGCTCTAAGGTGGAGATCAACTTCTTGGACCATACCCTATGCTTGAGGCACCAATTGGAGGAGGAGCATGTTGCATATATGGATGATATTGATCATACACATGTTCATATGGAGGAGGTCTATAGTGATGCTACATATATGGACCACTTGGTATAGATTCATGTTGAGGAACGCAATATCTGTTTTGTCCATGTATACTATACTCTATAGGCATGTCATGTTCTAATGTGTTGCCCCCAAATTTGACACGGGGTTTCCTTGTGTCCAAATTTTGAGCATGCCTTTGAATGTCCAATTGCTTTGGTGGTTGATCTTTAGCATTGATATGTGATTGAGCATATTTCTTTGCATAAGACTTCCACAATGGTCTGTGAAGGTGAGTATCATATGCTTGACCATGTGTGTGTGGGACCTCTGGTTTTTGAAACAAAGATGATGGTGATTCAGGCACCATATGTGGTCCTTTATTGCCTCCACTATTAGGCCTCCTTTGATCCATGTTGGAGTGAGGTTGTTGCAAAGGTCGATTTTCCATTATTTGAGACATGTCAAAATCATGAGGTATCTTGGCTCCACTTTGTGCCATCATTTGTAAGAAGTATTGTCTATCCCTCCTCATTATTTCCTCAACCAATCGATTGAAGCGAGGGTCCATAATGGATTCTTCCACATCTGTTGAATGTACGGAAAAGTTGTCCATATTGTCATTGTGTGTATCATTGTTGTTTGTAGTATCCATGTTCTCAACATTTGGAATGTTTCTATAGGCATCCATGTCAGGTAATGTGTTATGATCAGTATTGAAAAAGACATCATTGTCATACTCAAAGATACTCATGTTTGCGGACTCTTGAGCCTCTTTAGTTTCTCTCCTAGATTTTTTAAGACAGGTTTCAACCATGAACTAGGTATTGACCGAGATATGTAAGACTAGATGAAAATGGTAAAAATATGGAAGACTAAGAGTTGGATGGAATGTAAATGAATCTGAGGTGTACTTGCAATGTCCAAAGTGTAAGACCAAGTATGTATGTAGTAGAGTAGGTGTGACTTCCAAAGAGAGGATAGTTTCTCTTGATGAGGTAAGTTGACCTTGACTCTAAGTAAGACCAAATGAGACCCAAAGGTGATAGACCTTGATGAGGGACCACTTAGCAAAATGTTGTTGTATGTAGTGTGTTGACAAAGTATGATGAGGACAAGCAAATGACCTTTTGACTCAAGTTTAGACAAATGTGAATGTAATGTAAAGTGTAAAGCAATGATGGACTTTGTGAGACCCAAAGACAGGTTGAATGCTAGATGAAAACCTGGAGAAACAACCTAGGAAGCTCAAGAATTCTGAAACTGACTGTGTTTGTTTGCTGGACTGTAAAAGTTTTTTTAATTCTGAACACAGACGTGCCTGTATACTGCACAGACGGGATTTCCTGACATAGACGTGTTTCTGTTTAACACATACGCGTTTCTGAGATTTTTGTAGAGTGCACTGTTGATTTTGGAAACACAGATGTGTTTCTGCCCTTCATAGACGCGGTTATACAACACAGACGCTATTATGTCAGACACAGACGCGTTTCTGCAAAAAATTTGCAATTTTTCTCAATCTGTGAATTTGTTTTGTTGTGACTAAATCTGACTATTTGACTGTTTTTTCGTGACAAGAGGACACAGTGTTGATGAAGACTCGATGTTTGCAAGTGTCTAGACTCCAAAAAAAAAATGACTCAAAGAAAGTGTGATGTTTGATGTAAAATTGTTTTGCATACACTTGAAGACACAAAAGACACAATGTTTTGTTGTTTGGTCTTGAATGTTTTGAATGTTTAAAATAAGTCAAGCACGATTCTTATGGCTGGCTAAGACAATAGTTGTTGATCCCACATGGGGTTTTACCCCCGAGGCTACGCTATTCAGAGCGGATACTTAGATACTTGACTTCACTGGCTCCACCCTCGGCACTCACTTCTCGGGTCAGCCAAGCATCAGTCCCCACGAAAACTCCTCGTGGCGAACTTTGTATCTCTACTAAGAACCGTATGTGTGTGGGCCGCTACCAGAGGTCCAACCTCCTGCCCCAACAACTAGAAAGATTTGGGCTTCTAAAACAAAAAGGTGCTAGTAAGGGCATCCGCTTGTGTGGCCATACATGCGGCACTTTCAGCTTTGTAAATACAAAAGGCTCCCAGCCGGTAAGCGTTACGCCCTACAACTGATCAAATAAATTTGATCAAACGGGTTTATGGGGAGACATAGTGTTGGTATGAACTAATCAGCACAAGTTATTCATAGTTTTCACCATGAATACAGTTATTTATAGTAGTTTGGAAGAAGATGGTTTTTCTTTTGCTACCACTTGGGTCGTTCTCTTCTCACTAGTAGTCCTAATGACCACGCGGAAAGATAGACCCTCTAAAGATTAAACAAAAAGAGTCTATTGCTCAAGACACAAAAGATAATGATTCAATTTTAGTGCACCAATTGAAGTGTTTGCTAGTCTATTGAAACAAAGCACACAATAAAAAAATCAAAAACCCTTGCCAAGGACCTGCAACAAAGATTTATTAGTAGTTTTGGATTGTTTGAAATAATCACCCCTTCCTGCAAACACACAAGTTAGGCAAATTTTAAATCCAAAAGACTTTGTGAAAATAGGAGCCTTCAACCAAACGATTTTGTTTTCAAGACAAGCTGCACCAATTTCGTTAGCTAGATCTAAAGATGTTAGCTCAAAATAAACTGGATCTGAAATATTAAATGACCAAAAACTGAATCAATAAAACTCAAAAAAAAAAAAAAATCAATGCACATAGACGCGGTTACCTCAAACACAGACGCGACTCTTTGATGCAGACGTGCTTCTGCGAAACACAGACGTGGTTCCAGAACCCAAACGCGACTTTTGGACACAGACGCCTCTAAAAACACCGCAGACGTGATTGAGGAACACAGACGCGGTTTTCGGAATTTGCAAAAAATAAAATAAAATAAAATACTGTCGAGGATGCAGACGCAGCGGAAAATAAAAAGTGCGCAAACGCGAAAATGTCGAAAATGTCAGATCTGCAACTTAAAACACAAAATCTACAACAAAAATGTTAAATGCAAAAGGGACAAGAGTCCCATCGGGCGTGTCAAAACGTATATGGTGAAAATGGATAACAATAATAACGATATTGAAAGGCTAAATGAATTCAACCACAAAACTCTAGCCTAACAACAACAAAGATCCACCATAACATATGAAGATTACCTAAGACAATGCAAATCAAATGAAATCACAAAGATTATACCATCACATGTCCAATAGGGTTTGGATCTCCATTCTTCCTATCTCCATTGATCTTGCTTGATATATTTGCTCTTAGATTTTATGTGCATAAGAGCTCAACAAATAACGGAATGTGGTTGCAAGTAGGATCGCATATGCCGAGTAGTCAAATTGATCAAGTAGTTAGGGTTTGACAGTGAGGAAGCATCTCCTTATATAGAAGACACAATATGAAATGGAGGGATAAGATTGAGAGGTGTAAGAGGAGGTCGGCTATGATTAGAGGGTAGGTAAAAGAAATAATAAAATAATGAGAGGGTAGTGTATGAATTAAGAGATGAATGTCATGTGTCATGGGTAGAAAAGGTTAATGAATTAATTAAATAAATAAAGATTCATTTAATTAATAGGAGTGAGATCAATTAAATAAATAAGATATTTATTTAATTTAGGAAAAAGATAATTTAAATAAATAAATGTATTTATTTAAATGATAAATAAGGTTAGAAGAGGATAAATGAATTAATTAAATAAATAAATATTTAATTAATTAATAGAAGAATTAAGCTTAGATAGTTAATTAGACTGGACAATTTTGGGTGTCTACAATTACCGTGGGGATTTACTTAATCAAATTATATTGTCTCACTTTTTTTTTTAAGATAATAAATAATATTTCAATTTCATTTTTACGTTTGTTAGTTATTTGAAAACCCTCTCTTATAATCATTTTAAATAAAAATATTCATTAGATACCTTAGCCAACCCTTTCTATACAAACAAAAATTTGTATTCCTTGTTAAAGCTTGTCTCTCAATATACATGACTAGACCACTCTCACGTCAAATTTTTAGATTATTAAAGATTAATGTCAACTCAAGAGATGAGAACCCATGCAAATTTTTGATATGAGATTGGATGTAAACTGAAAATCATTTAAAAATTATTTTGTTATCTTAACTATAAATATATTAAAAAATATGTAACATCAAAAATTATATATCCTTACAACTTCATGTTACATTTTTGACCCACTTTGGTGTTTGTCTCCCCTAGCATGTTTCTAGACTCCTCTATCCCTTGCCTTAACTTATTTCTATTCATGATGCCAAGGTAATACCTATCATGGTCCCTTTTTGTGTAAATACGTGTGTATATGGTGAAAATGGATAACAATAATAACGATATTGAAAGGCTAAATGAATTCAACCACAAAACCCTAACCTAACAACAACAAAGATCCACCATAACATATGAAGATTACCTAAGACAATGCAAATCAAATGAAATCACAAAGATTATACCATCACATGTCCAATAGGGTTTGGATCTCCATTCTTCCTATCTCCATTGATCTTGCTTGATATATTTGCTCTCATATTTTATGTGCACAAGAGCTCAACAAAGACCAGAATGTGGTTGCAAGTAGGATCGCATATGCCAAGTAGTCAATTGATCAAGTAGTTAGGGTTTAATAATGAAGGAAGTATCTCCTTATATAGAAGACACTATAAGAAATGGAGGGATAAGATTGAGAGGTGTAAAAGGAGGTCGGCTATGATTAGAGGGTAGGTAAAAGAAATAATAAAATAATGAAAGGGGTAGGTAGTGTATGAATTAAGAGATGAATGACATGTGTCATGGGTAGAAAAGGCTAATGAATTAATTAAATAAATAAAGATTTATTTAATTAATAGTAGAAGTGGGATCAATTAAATAAATAAGATATTTATTTAATTTAGGAAAAGGATAATTTAAATAAATAAATGTATTTATTTAAATGAGAAATAAGGCTAGAAGAGGATAAATGAATTAATTAAATGAATAAAGATTTATTTAATTAATAGAAGAATTAAGCTTAGATAATTAAATAAATATTTATTTATTTAGACTGGACAATTTTGGGTGTCTACATTTTGCCCCTTTTTGAGACAATGCGGCTTGTCGCGTTGTTTCAAAGAAGATAAAATGAACTGATACAAAGTTGCCCCAAGATGGGAATGATATGCCCCCTCGAGAGATTGGATGAAAATGTCTGAAAAGATCGCAGACAATCTCTCGATAAGAAAGACGAGATAGAATGGACTGACCGGATAAAGTGACAGAGTCACGGGATAACAAAGACTGACACAGGAAACTAGAGCCAGGGTAGTCTATAAGATAGACCACGATGGGAAAACATCTTTATCGTCATCTACACTTCTAAGAGATTAGAGTGCAGAGAGAGAAAAGAGCAGCAGCAGTCAGCAGCGATGGCAATGGCTCACAGATTCGATCGCGTTCACCGATTTCAAAGACCAGCAGAGGCAGGAGAGCCACTAAGTACCACAAAACCTCCTTGTACTTTGATGCATTTATTATTGTCATTAATGCATACTAGGTAATGTAATAAATGAGCGTTTATGTCAGGAAAGTGCGTTTGTGCCCAAAAATGTGAATTTTTGTCTTCTAGGTCAAATCGACAGTTCTGTGATGAACATATGCTGTCGATTGGATAAGCTGCTGAGAGGATACACTCAAACAGGTCCTCTAAGGAAGACTAGGATTGCAAATAAGGCTAGGATTGACAACTCTGTGATAGAACATACGTTGCCAATTAAGAAACTACTCAAGAGGATTCACTCAAGCATAGGTCCTAGGATAAGATAGATCAAGGCACTTTGTGATGAACAGTAAGTACCAAGATATAGTACTTTGTGATGAACAAGGAGTACCAAAATATGAGCAACACTTTGTGATGAACAGGGAGTGCAAATGTGAGAAGCACTTTGTGATGAACAGGGAGTGCCACTAGGATAGAAGCAACACTTTGTGACGAACAGTGAGTGTTACTAGGATAGAGTACCATTTACATGATGAGAATATAAAATGTGCTAACATGTGTTGTGTGCAGGATGTGATGTATGCAGGTGCAACTACATGAAATGCAAATGTTTTTGGTGTCATTATACTCAGTCATGTGATAGCAGGCTACACAAACTTGAGAAGGAATGGGAGTCAATCAAGAAAGGGGGATGGAAGGTAGAAGATATGACAGTGAAAGAGCTTCTTGTGCGTTATCATCATTGAGCTTTATTATGGCAAAATAGGTTATGACAATCGAGGCATATGTTCAACCCAGAAAGTCATTGTACCTGTTTGCATGGAGATAAGACAGTCACAAACAAGGAATGCCCCAGTTCATACTAGACTCATAGTGTCCTCATATCCTTGGACAAGTCATAGCATTACTAAGAGACAATCCACAGACAACAAAGAAAAATTAGTTGACGATAACCCATCCTCGCCTTTCTAGTCAAAGACATCCTGGAGATAGAACCTCTAGTCAGAGACATCCTGGAAAAGCTAAAAGACATGTCACCAAAAAGATAAAATCAAAAGAAAACCAAGACTCGACACCAACATCCACTGTAGTCCTCAAGTTTAGTGTCTCTTGTCACTTGTATAAGTCTTATTTGATTGTGGTCACAATGTTTACTTTCACAAAATGGATAGATAGCACTGAACCATAATGTTGTCTGAGTCTGTTGAAAGATTTGATTTGTTGAAGCCCATTGTTGCTGTTGTGTCTCATCTGAAACTGACTGAATCCATGAAACTGATACTTTATTGCGGAGAAACAAAACTTTATTGCGGATTGGCGATGCAGATGCTGCTTTATTGCGAATTGTGCGTGGATAGACTGAAGGAAGCTGGAAGAAACTGTACTCCTCGAAACATGTGATGTTCTCAGTTCCACACCCATCACTAGACGTAGGATTTGCCTTAGCCACAGATAGGATCTAATTTATTATGGATGGAAAGGGAGTGAAGAGGAAGGTTTATTATGAATGGCTAACCAATCTTGGGTAGATCAATAACAAGCCATGATGGGAATGGGTAAGTTTATTATGAACAAATAGGTTGTGAATGTGTGCAAAGTGAAAGGATGAAAGTGAATCCTGAAGGAGGGAGGAGCAATGTCTCTACGCATGGAGGTGACCCAGTTTTCACCATGGTACTTGCCCAGGCCGCCACCGAAGTGGTTTTCATCGTTGGACGAAATTATTTCTCTTTACTTTTTTCGATTTTTCAATGTTTTTTTGTTGTCACAAGGCGCCTGTTTGCCAGGTTTTCACCAAGTAACGATTTTGTTGTTTTATAATTTTTTTTGTATTTTTGAATTAGGATATTCCAAAGAGCTATGTGTAGAACCTGCGAAGGTGCATGTTGTTGATAGGATCCTCCAAAGGTTCACCTTCTGTAGTTGAGAGCTGATATGCCCCAGATCCATATGTTGTTGTAATGATGTAAGGACCAAGCCAATTTGGTTCAAATTTGCCCTTCTTCTTTTTGTCCTATTGATTTTTAGGATTTTCTCTAAGAACCAAGTCACCTACCTCAAATGTGTGAGGCTTTACCTTGTGATTGTAATTGTGTCATTCCTTGACTGAATGATATGTAGCTTGAGTGAATGTCTTCCTTGATAAAGGAATTGAGATAGAATTACTAGTGTGTGGACTACACAGGCCCATATGCGTGTCACCTGGAGAAGTTTGGGCATCCCTGACAACAAAGTCCTTCAAAGAAGCAACATTAAAGGTCCATGATGTATCACCAGAAGGGGATGAATGTGTGAAACAAGTGGATGAATGATGAAGGCTTATGATTGCGAAAAGAAGTGAAAGTATCATGATACGATGGAGACTTAGGATCAACAAGTATGCTTTTTTATTTGAAATTTTAGAACTTTTGCCCCCAGTTATTTTAATATTAGGGGAGATCAACTCTTGTTCTTTTTCTTTCATAGGATTTTTATCCTTGACTTTGATTTTTGCAGAGTCCAATAGCTTTTGATTTTGTTTTGAACTATAGGACTTTTCTTTATTTTTGACTTTTAGATTTTTCTTTTCAAAGCTTGATTTGTGATCCCCGATTAGTGAGGGCTTTTGTAATTCTTGTTGATCCAAGTCTGGAAGTGGAGTGGAAATGGAAGGAGTCGATGAAATGGTAAGGCTATGTGAGCTCTCAAGAGGTCTAGCGATACGCTCAATAGATTCTTTGCTGGAACCGCTCTTAGGACTATTGATATCAAGAGATGCTTGCGCTACTAGAGGAGATTTGCATTTAGACTTAGTAGCCACAACACTAGGCGGTTCACACCCAATTCCTTGCGAATTGTTTATAGATTGTTCATGTTGATTGAATACCTTAGGAGATAGTGGGAGTTGCTCAACATGAAAGATATACTCACCACATCCCAGGTCTTTAACCTTGAATTTTTCTTTGAGCTCTGTTTGTTTTGATGTAGAAGCTTTCAATGATTCTGGATCCACATATGCTGAAGATGGAACAACTTCTCGATTAGCTGGAATTGTTATTTCTGATCTAGGTCACAGATTGTTGCAATATATGAATGGATTTGGGTCAGCTTTGATGGTCACTTCAACTCCATTGTGTGGAAACTTGATATATTGATAATATGTAGATGGGACTGCGCTCATTTCATGAATCCAAGGACGTCCCAAAAGTATGTTGTATGTGAGATCTAAATCAAGGACTTGACAAACCACATCCTTTGTAACTGGCCCAACTCTGAGAGGTAAAATGACTGTGCCCTTGGATGAACGTTCTTCATCATCATATGCCTTGATGGTAATTTTGTTTGTAGAATTCACAACTTTATCAGAATATCCCAATTGTTTAATTGTGCTCAATGTACAAATGTTTAGACCAGCTCCTCCATCTATCAGGACTCATTTTATTCGATGTTTGTGTATGAAGGCTTCGATGTGTAGTGGTGCATTATGTGGCTGACTTACGGAGGCATCGTCGGCTTCTGTGAATGTAAGGGAATGTGGAACGGAAAGGTATCCCACCATGGCTTGAAACTGGTCCACGTTCAGATCAGTAGGAACGGCGGTGTCTCAAGATTTTGTCAAGAATGGCTTTATGTGCGAGGGATATGCGTAAGAGCTCAAGGATGGAGATGAGCGCAGGTGTCTTCCCTAACTATTCTACAAGGTCATACTCAGGCTTAGCTGATGAAGAAGCGGTGTTTTTGGCTGGAGCACCTTGCAAAGTAAATTTACCTCGACGGGTTGTAAAATGACATTTAGAGGTAGGTTCGGAAGAAGATCCAACACCTTTTAAGATAATCTTGGGTCTCTGGGTAGAATTCTCAAGGTTTTTGTCCTTGATGATAATGGTAGAGACGTAATTGTCCATCGAGATGTGATTGATAGTTGAATCATAGTTGTAGGATGCTCTGGTATAATTGGTTTGATCCTCTGTGGCTTTAGCTTTTCCCTTGTCATGTTTTGGGAATGGTTCCTTAAACATCTCATGTTCTTGATTGGACGAGTGCCCTTCAATCTCAATGTCACCTCTATCAATGAGATCTTATATGATGTTCTTCAGTCGATGGCAATTTCCTGTCTTATGACCCTTGCTCTTATGAAATTCACAATGTTCATCATCATTCCACCAATTTGGTTTAACCTTTGGTTCATATGGAGGAAAATCTGGAACTATGATTACCTTGTTTGCCACTAGCTTCTTGAAGACTGACTCAAGTGGTTCTCCCAATGGGGTGTACTTCCTTCGTGATCTGGAAGTTGTTTGAGTATTCACTTGATTGTTTGTAGAACTTGATCCTGAAAAGATGAATTTGGGTCGTACTGTGTTGGCGTCAACAACACCATCATTGACTGTGTTCTTGTTTTTATTCCAAAATCTTGGCTTGTCTTTTCCTTTAAAGTCATCTTTGTTTTCCTTGAATATCTTAATGACTCCTTGTTCAATTAGGACCTTCTTTGTTGCTAAGCCTTTTTCAATGACGTCCTTGAAGGTGGACAAACAAGTTTTTCTTAAATCATAACTAATGTCTTTGTTAACATTCTAGGTGAACATCTCTACCATTTGTTTTTGTGGAATTTCACAAGAGCATCTGCTGGCTAGATTCCTCCATCTTTGTAAAAATGATGCAAAAGATTCTCCCTCTTTTTGCTTGGTGTTGCACAAAGTAGTGACTGATATGTCTATCTCTATATTGTAGGAGAAATGTTGACTAAATGCCTCTGCTAAGTCACCCCATGACTTAATTCCAGGTGGAAGTAGGGAGAACCATTCCATAGCTTGATCACCTAGGCTTTGTGGGAATAATCTCATCAAACATGTCTCTTCTGAAGATACCTCAATGCAAGCTGTGAAAAATTGTCTTATGTGTGCCTTAGGATCCCCTTTTCCTCTATACTTATCAAATTTAGGCGTCACAAAGTGTGTAGGAAAAGGAGGCATTGGAATGCTCTTGTCAAATGGATAAGGACATATGTCTCTCATTGTGTATGTTGGCTTCGGTGTATTTATGTCCTCCATTTTCTTTTGTAAGTCCCTGATTTGTTGCTCCAAATTACTCTTAGGTGGAGATCGACTTCTTGGACCATACCCCATGCTTGAGGTACCAATTGGAGGAGGAGCATGTTGGATATATGGATGATATTGATCATACACATGTTCATATGGAGGAGGTCTATAGTGATGCTGCATATATGGACCACTTGGTATAGATTCATATTGAGGAACACCATATCTATTTTGTGCATGTATACCATACTCTACAGGCATGTCATGTTCTAATGTGTTGCCCCCAAATTTGACACGAGGTTTGCTTGTGTCCAAATTTTGAGCATGCCTTTGAATATCCAATTGCTTTGGTGGTTGATCCTTAGCATTGGTATGTGATTGAGCATATCTTTCTGCATAAGACTTCCATAATGGTCTGCGAAGGTGAGTATCATATGCTTGACCATGTGTATGTGGGACCTCTGGTTTTTGAAACAAAGATGATGGTGATTCAGGCACCATATGTGGTCCTCTATTGCCTCCACTATTAGGTCTCCTTTGATCCATGTTGGAGTGAGTTTGTTGCAAAGGTCGATTTTCCATTATTTGAGACATGTCAAAATCATGAGGTATCTTGGCTCCACTTTGTGCCATCATTTGTAAGAAGTATTGTCTATCCCTCCTCATTATTTCCTCAACCAATCGATTGAAATGGGGATTCATAATGGATTCGTCCACATCTGCCGAATGTACGGTAAAGTTGTCCATATTGTCATTATGTGTATCATTTTTGTTTGTAGTGTCCATGTTCTCAACATTTAGAATGTTTCTATAGGCATCCATGTCAGGTAATGTAGTATGATCAGAATTGAAAAAGATATCATTGTCATACTCATAAGAACTCATGTTTGCGGACTCTTGAGCCTCTTTAGTTTCTCTCCTAGATTTTTGAAGATGGGTTTCAACCATGAACTAGGTATTGACCGAGATGTGTGAGACTAGATGAAAATGGAAAAAGTATGGAAGGCCAAGAGTTGGATGGAATGTAAATGAATTTGAGGTGTACTTGCAATGTCCAAAGTGTAAGACCAAGTATGTATGTAGTAGAGTAGGTGTGACTTCCAAAGAGAGGATAGTTTCTCTTGATGAGGTAAGTTGACCTTGACTCTAAGTAAGACCAAATGAGACCCAAAGGTGATAGACCTTGATGAGGGACCACTTAGCAAAGTGTTGTTGTATGTAGTGTGTTGACAAAGTATAGTGAAGACAAGCAAGTGACCTTTTGACTCAAGTTTAGACAAATGTGAATGTAATGTGAGATGTGAAGCAATGATGGACTATCTGAGACCCAAAGACAGGTTGAATGCTAAATGAAACCTGGAGAAATGACCTAGGAAGCTCAAGAATTCTGAAACTGATCGTGTTTGTTTGGTGGACTGTAACTGTTTTGTTTTGTTTTTTTCAATTCTGATCACAGACGCGCCTGTATACTTCACAGATGCTATTTCCTGATGCAGACGTAGTTCTGTTTAACACAGACGCGCTTCTGAGATTTTTGCAAAGTGCACTGTTAATTCTGGAAACACAGACGCGTTTCTGCCCTTCACAGACGCGGTTATACAACACAGATGCTATTATGTCAAACACAGATGCGTTTCTGCAAAATTTGTGCAATTTTTTCCAATCTGTGAAGTCGTTTTATTGTGACCAAATTTGACTGTTTGACTGTTTTTCGTGACAAGAGGACACAGTGATGATGAAGACCCAATGTTTGTAAGTGTCTAGCCTCCAAAATGACTCAAAAAAAGTGTGTTGTTTGATGTAAAAATGTTTTGCATACACTTGAAGACACAAAATACACAATGTTTTCCTGTTTGGTCTTGAATGTTTTGAATGTTTAAAATAAGTCAAGCACAATTCTTATGGTTGGCCAAGACAATAGTTGTTGATCCCACATGGGGTTTTACCCCCGAGGCTACGCTATTCAGAGCGGATACTTAGATACTTGACCTCACTGGCTCCACCCGCGGCACTCACTTCTCGGGTCAGCCAAGCATCAGTCCCCACGAAAACTCCTCGTGGCGAACTTTGTATCTCTACTAAGAACCATATGTGTGTGGGCCGCTACCAGAGGTCCGACCTCCTGCCCCAACAACTAGAAGGATTTGGGCTTCTAAAACAAAAAGGTGCTAGTAAGGGCATCCGCTCGTGTGGCCATACATGCGGCACTTTCAGCTTTGTAAATATAGAAGGCTCCCAGCCGGTAAGCGTTACACCCTACAACTGATCAAATAAATTTGATCAAACGGGTTTATGGGGAGACATAGTGTCGGTATGAACTAATCAGCACACGTTATTCATAGTTTTCACCATGAATACAGTTATTTATAGTAGTTTGGAAGAAGATGGTTTTTCTTTTGCTACCACTTGGGTCGTTCTCTTCTCACTAGTAGTCCTAATGACCACACGGGAAGACAGACCCTCTAAAGATTAAACAAAAAGAGCCTATTGCTCAAGACACAAAAGATAATGATTCAATTTTAGTGCACCAATTGAAGTGTTTGCTAGTCTATTGAAAACAAAGCACACAATAAAAAAATCAAAAACCCTTGCCAAGGACCTGCAACAAAGATTTATTAGTAGTTTTGGATTGTTTGAAATAATCACCCCTTCCTGCAAGCACACAAGTTAGGCAAATTTTAAATCCAAAAGACTTTGTGAAAATAGGGGCCTTCAACCAAACGATTTTGTTTTCAAGACAAGCTGCACCAATTTCGTTAGCTAGATCTGAAGATGTTAGCTCAAAATAAATCAGATCTGAAACATTAAATTCAAGACCAAAAACTAAATCAAATAACTCAAAATTTGAAACCGATGCACACAGACGCGATTACCTTCGACACAAACGTGACTTAGTGATGCAGACGCGGTTCTGTGAGACACAGACACGGCTCTAGCACCCAGACGCGACTTCTGGACACAAACGCATCTTAAAACACCACAGACGCGATTGAGGAACACAAACGCGATTTCCAGAATCTGCAAAATAAAATATTGTCGATAACATAGACACGATTCCAGATGTCGCAGATGCGCTAGAAAGTCAAAAACACGATCCGAAAATGCGCAGATGCAAAAATATCAAAATGTTGTCGAAAATGTCAGATCTGCAACTTCAAAACACAAAATCTGCAACAAGGATGTTAAATGCAAAAAGGGACAAGAGTCCCACCGGGCGTGCCAAAATGTATATGGTGAAAATGGATAACAATAATAACAATATTGAAAGGCTAAATGAATTCAACCATGTTGATCCTAATTGTAAATTTGACAACTATAATTCTTCTTCGTTTCCATGTAAAAACGAGTCACTTTACTGTGAATGGTTCGTCATATATTTGGATGTATTTGTAAAAAAAAGGAATATACGTGAATTCCCAAAGTTCACCCAAGCTTTAAAAGTCATAATTGTACTTCACGCTATGATGGTGAAGGGTCACAAATCATGTTTTTGAGAAAATCGAGAAACTCTTTGTATTTGTATTTGCAATCCTATGAACATTTTCAAAGTAAAGGATATGATTCAAAGTAACATGTTGACTTCTAAACTTTAAGTTAAATGATCCCTTGAATTGCCAATAAATGAATGATAATATTGTATTGTCTTGAATTGCTATTGGCATTTTCAAAGAGTTTAAAGTAAAACATGATCATCAACGGTCTAAGCTGGCAGTTGACCAAGTATTAGTGTCAGGTTAGTAGAATAATCAAAGCGCCCATATCCACCAAGTTCAAAAAGTGAGTTGATTGTTACCGCTAAGTTGGTGAATAACATAAGTGACCGATATGTTTCTTCAGATAATCACGCAAGGTTTAAATATTGACAACTTCTTCATCGGTGAGTTGGCCAACTTTAACAAGTTACCAAACATTTCATCCTCTCTATTCTCATCGGCAAGATGTGAGTATTTCAAAAGACAATGCCTTCCCCTTGAACATCCATCTGGCGGATTGAATACACCATGTGGCTTGTGAAAGATAGCAAAATCAGTTTTCTAACTACTTCCGCCATTTGCTTTGCATGCCGATAGATATGCATGCTATCGTGCCCCCTAACTCTACTTGCACTTGCAAATATTAAAGATGAAATATTGTGTTTCGAGGTGTATTCTGCAGATTATCGATGATATGCAAGACAGGAGAATGTATGTTGTGCGTGACTATTTACATATTATTTGCAGTTGAGATAACTGCGTGAGCATTGCATGAATCCTCTGGCTCGGTGGAAGATGTAAAATCCAGAGTTAAAGTCTGCTATTCCTCCTCGTGGATATGGAGAAACGAAGGCTTGCAGAATGTATCGATGATGCACAAGAAGTACACAGCAATGAATGGAGTCATCAGATGTTACAGAGTTTCTCAGAAAGGATACTATCTCATGGATAGCTGTGAATAGCAATACGCCACCTTCCTTAGCGTCCTCACTCCTGCATGTAGATATGAAGGCTTTATAACAGTGCGTTGAGGGATTTGTTCAAATATTTCAAAGAAATACGATCATTATTGAGCCAGGTTCTGAGCATGAAAGGCCAATATTCTCTCCACCAGTGCAAAATTCAAGCCTTGGAAGTGGCTATATGAAAGCATAAAGATTAGAGTTTTGATTATAGTCTTGTCAGCCTGCCTATATACAAACCAGACAATATATGAGGTTGGGATAATTTATTGAACACATCACCGAAGCCTTCAAGTTGCAATATGTGTAGCATATTTATTTAGTTGGTTTCAAAATCAAGGAAATACAAGTATGGCAGTATAGAGACAAGGTACAGATTGTATATAGAATGCCATGATTGTGGAAAGTAGGCAAGCGGTTTAGCAGAAGTTTGCAATCAAAATGAAAATGATGTAGAATATTCTACATACGTGAGATTTTCCTTTTGACAGAAAGACTCCAAGAAATGAACATATGAAGGCATAAAACCCTTTTGTACGAAGCATTGTAGTTTGAATTTTGTAGTGTTGTATGCCGAATATAGAAGCATAAAGGTATTCTGCCCTGAGAAACCAATTCTCACCTTAGATATTCTTATTTTCTCGTGAACATGCTGATACACTGAAGTATAAAGGCTAAAGGTTGTAAACTTTTTCATATGAAAGAATCTGCAAAAATACCATCATGAAATACAAGGCTCAAGAGTATGAGTACGCTCCGATGATCACCATCATGATTCCAGAGGTTCATGATACCAAGATTGGGCATATTAACTTGCAAGAAATCAAAAAGTTCTTCATGGAAGGTGACAGATCAAAGTTGTCCTGTAGAGTGGCAGGAAGCGGCTTGATTGAAGCAACATGTTTTCCCATAGCAATTCAATGTACAGATTTGATGATAGAATGCTCAAAAAGATATAATCCAGATGCAAGAGAGATAAGAGGTGCAAATGGATCCTTAATGGCCAAACTTGATGGAATTTCAATTGCTATTATTCTTCGTTTTCCATATAAGAAAAAGTTCACTCACATCGATAAGCAAAAAGCTTATAAATACTTCAGCGATAATAGAAGCAAATGCCTCAACAATCTGGCTAAAGAATGGATGGTTGCACCACGAGGAGGACAGTCTCAGCTTCCAAAAACACTCCATCGTTCTCTTTTCATCAAAGAGATTTGTTACTTGATTATCTTACTCCATAGAGTGATAGGAAGTCCTGATTCCACTGAGTTCGAAATGTGGATGTACCTCTTCATAACAGTCATCTCTGTCGGTAAGCAATTCATTGACTGGGGCCATCTCATCAGCAACTGCATACATGACCAGTTAGTGCACTTCAAAACAAGCCAACGCTTCCATATGATCTCTTACTTGATATATGCTATTGCTAATTTGAGGTCATGGCCAGGGTTAAGTACTAATGGTGTCCTAAATCAAGAAACTCAAGTTTACCATTATTACAAGCAATTGCAACTTGAGGAAAGCTTTGTGTATTTCAGGCGGGTGAATGATGCTTTCACAATGTGGGCAGTAAGGTTATTACAAGGAGACATTGCCACCAGAATATCAAAGGAAGCCGCTAAATTGATAAAGAAATATGGAAGTTTCTTCATCCAGTTTCCGAGATTTACCTATCTTCAAGTAGGAGGATTTGAAGGTTATCCACACAAGCTACCTAGATATGTTGATGATAAGCTCATTTTAGTTGAGCTTTGTCGGCAATTGGTTTCAGTTCAAAAGAAATGTAGAGATAGAAAGAATAAAGGGGTAGCCTTTCCCATTTGTCTCAGGCACTATAGATGTGAGTCAAGTTCAAGAGCAGATGAGACAGAAAAAGCTTTATCCAAGGTCAACTTGTATCCATATCAGATGAGGTTTCCTTTTGATAGTAAGGATTATGTCAAGAACAGCTTAAAGTTAGGTCCTGGCTATTTTCATTTTCCTAATCTTGAAGACTTTTGGGAGGATTGTGAAGATGAGTTCGATTTTAGAAAAAGAGATTGGACAAGGTTGACTTTGAAGCAAATGAATGATTTCAAGATGGATTGGACCATAGAAGGCATTGAAGATGATGGATCTGATTTGATTGATCCTATCTATTTTGAGCAAGTCCAGTCCCAACCACTTCCCAATTTGAATTGGGCAGATCCAGAAGTGAGAGATGTCAGAGAAAGAACGAGTTTTGTAATCAAGAATTCTGAAGCCTGGATTAAGAAGAAGATTACTCAAATGACTGCTACCAGACCAACAAAGGAAACTCCAAGAAGGAAAGGAAGTCAGCTTGAGAGCTCTACGTCACTGCATTCTTCCCATACTCCAGCTAGGGATACTCCTTCTTACCAGAATACTCAAGGAAGTGATGGAGATGAAGACCCTCCAAGGAGGAACAATCTTCAGAACACATGTGGTGATGAACCTCGACAAAAGAGGAAGAAATCCAAAGCAAAAGACATAGAAGAAAATTCTATTGAAAGTCAAGTAAAGGATCAAGTTCCAGTGGAAATTCTGGATGACACAAGATTTGATGATGGAATGCATTCCATATCTCCCTCAGTTCCTATTGAATCCCTACGACAAGAAGCACAACAAAATACTTTAGTCATGGATTCATCATTTCCAAGCAATCCAAGCGATCAATTTGAAGAAATCAGAGAGGTGACAACAACAATGGTAGCAAGACAAGAAATCATCCAAGAGTCTACAGAAAATTCTTCTTTCCCATGGTTAGAACAAAGTCTATTGAAGAAGAGGAAGGTAGAAAAGCTAGTGGTACCTGAATTTAGTAGCATATCTGATCTCTTTGGAAGAGCTGAAAAACCGAAGAAACTCAAAGTATCCTCAAGAATAAAGACTGATCCAAATTCAAGGAATATGTGCTTAGAGATTGCTCAACCCATATCTAAGAAAGATACAAATGAGGCCACCTCTGTGGACTTTGTTGTGACAAAGATTGATATGGGACCTTCTTCTCATGAGTCTGATATTCAGAACTTTAATGTGATGGTAGCCAGAATGGTGGAGAGAAGTGAAAAGGATAAGCAATCCAAGGATCAATTAAAACAACAAGTGCACACTTTGTCTTCTTACTTGAGATCTGTAGTTGATACCTCCACTATGCCACTAAGTGTAGATTGCCAGCCAATTATATTGACACCAGAAGGAGTAATTGAAAGGAATGTTATGGATAATCTTCAAAAATACCAAGCCTATGGAAAGGTAATTGAAGGTTGGGTAGAAAAGGTCAAAACTCTTGCATGTGATTTCCTAGTCCAAGCAAAATCTATCCATGATGAGGCCTTAATAAAGAAAGATACTATTGAGAAAGACTTGAAGAATATCAAGAAAGAGGAAACAACTTGGAAGGAAATTGTGAATGATTTCAAACAAATGATAGAAATTGGAATGGACACCCTTGCAACTGAGAAAATCCTGCCTAGTAGTGAAAAAGATTATCTAGAAATATGGATAGAAAGCATTAACTGGAAACTAGTGATCATAGATCAAGTTTCATCAGAGTTAGAAAAGCTCATGCTTTTATGTGATCAAGTGTGTACCAAACTCCAAGGACAACTCACTGCTCTTCTCCCAGATGTGACATTGATGGAAGATTTGCAGGTGTTACAGAATAGCTTCCAGAACATGATAGATCAGCAGCTTTTTAATAGGACAAACTTCAATGAAAATACCATGGAAAAATTGATTGATATTTACTCTTCCTTGAGAATCTCTATGTCTCAGATACTCAGCATGGTGGCAGAACTAAGTGGCATTCATAGAAACTTGAAGACATGGAAAATGAGGATAGCCAACATCCTAATTCCCAAAGGAAAATCTGTCACTTTAGCCATCCGACTTTTCAGAATCTTCAGAGACAAAGGACCTGGACAACATAATGTGCCTACAGAAGCAACAGCCTCATCGGCAGCGCAAGGAGTTAGCTTAGAATAAGTGCAGAGTTGCATTTTGTATAGTCTTCATTTTTGTTGTGTTACTCGCATCATGTTTTTGTCTTTCTTTGTAAATAACTCTCATGATCGAGTTTCCTTTCTCTCATCTCTATTTCTGTATTGTAATAAAAGATAATCTTGGCTCTTTTCATATGAGGTAGTTATCCTAAGTTCTCATTTTGGGTAGTTATTCTAAGTAGTTTTTTTTCCCAAAGTTGAGGAAGTTATTTCAAGTAGTTGAAGAAGTTATTTCAAGTAGTTGAGGAAGTTATAAAGTAGTTATAAAGGTGGTTAGGGTAGTTACCTCAGGTGGTTACCACTTCACCTATATATACCTCATTATTATTCAATGGAGGGATTCCACTTTCACAAGCTTTGTATGAGAGACTTGGATAGTATTATTCAAGAAATTAAGCAATAGAGATCAATTTGGATGTGTGTTCAACTTATTCTCATGTGTGTTCAACTTATTCTCATGGGTTATTATAAATCTAGTTCTTAAGTAACAAAAGATTCATAGTATACCCATAATATTGTACCAAGGGTTTATATATATATATATAAGAGTCTTCCTTCAATCAAAACTTAAGGCTAATTAAAGTTGAATAAGATATGCATGTATGTCAACCTACATTTTGAAAGGAAGGGTTCAGTGGTAGTCTTGCAAGAAGGAGAAGAATGAAAAACGAAAAAATTAAAGAAATTTAAGAAAATCTCTTTATATATGCCTACTGCAATGAAGTGCTCTAGTGTATTTTTTGCTAATACTATCCATTAAAAAATGATAAAATAAAACTTTAGACACTACATAAAATTTGATATAATTATTTTGTTAGACTTTAGCAATGTTTATTATGATTTGTCAAGTTGTTATCAATATGTTATTACAAATAATATGTTATTTAGAAGTTTACATGTGATGACTTTAATATCTTAAAAATCTTAAATGATAAAATTAAAAAATTTCATCTTTTATACGATAGTTTTATGCACCATCTTTAAAATAAATAAAAAATACTTATTTAATTTTAATTATCATGAATAAGAAGAGTATGTTATTTTCTTCTCTTTTTTCTAATTGAATCAATGGTAAAGGGGTGTTATTCAAGGTAAGGAGGGTTTTTTTGACACCATATTGTTGATTATTTGTATAAGTATGATATTGGAAGGTAGATGCTTTAAATATGAAAACACATAGATTTAAAATATAATATCTATAGGTGTTTGCTTCATCATTATATATTTAAATATTTTATTATAGAGTATATAGTACTTTAAATATGAGATCAAATATATTATCATGGGGATTCACTTAATAAAGTTATATTGTATCACTTTTTTTTTTAGATAATAAATATTATTTTTATTATGTATTTTAAATTTTTCTATTTTAAAAACCTTTCTTACAATCATTTTTTTTTTATATATTAGAAATCGAGAGTTCAAAATATAGACAGAGAGTTTATACAAAACCAGGGAGCGGGGGGCAAGGCCTCAACCACCAATCAGAGGAATATATACAGTTATCTAACTATCCAAAAAGAGGGGGCATAGCAGAATAAATCGGAATTGGAGGATCTCATCCTGATCCTCCAGCCATGTGGTCCAACCCTGTTCGCCTTCCATCCAAACCACCTTCTTTCTAGCAAGGATCTGGGAGCACATCTCAATCCTGTTGAAGGGAGGAGGCTTGTTGACCTGTAGCTCCTTTATCAGCTTTTGCACTACCTTATCGAAGGAGGTCTGGTTCTCTGCAATCCTAGCACATTCGTACCCGTCTTGCATCTCATAAACAAACATGGTTGCCCTGCCATCTTTTAGGAACCACAATAGCTTATTTCTCTCGAGGTTCATCACAAAACAGACCTGCACAACAATTTTGTAATGTGTGAGTTTTTTAAAAAACTCAGTACGTTCCCTTGTAATACCTTGGAACTTCTCCTCATTTCTGAGTTTCCAAATAAACCAAAGAATATACAAAGATAAGATTTGCCAAACAAGATTAGTATCCTTTCTCAGTCCATGAATAAAACTAGTAACTATATCAAGAGGAAACACAAATTCTGTAATAGAAATTCCAAACAAAAGCCAAATATCTCTAGCAAAGGGGCAATCAAAGAAGATGTGGCGCGCAGCCTCAGGTTTTCTGCAGACAGAGCACTGGTCATATTCAGCCGATATCCTAATAGGTAATCTGTCCAACATAAGTTGCCATCTGAAGCACTGAATCTTAGGAGGAATGGGGGATCGCCAGAGTTTCACAAAAGATTGCTGCCAAGTGTGGGGGCTAAGATTAACATACCATAGTTTGTTGACGTGCTCAATCACTGACAGATCATTGTTTAATAGGGCGTAGATAGATTTGGCTTTGATTTTAGGGAGGGTAGAGCCATCCTTCCATAGGAATGAAAGGTACCTCTGGGCATCTACATGGGTGTTCTTAGGGAGGTTAAAGGGAACGCAAGTAGTTTTAATCATATTGTATGTCTTCTTATGAGATGCTGGGAGGTCATATTTAGTGCTAAGGGCTTCCCAGCTAATAAGGTAATCATGTTCAAGAATATCCATAATGTACTTGATTCCTTTATTATGTCAATGCTTAACTGAGCAGCCTTGGGTTAGGGCAAGGGGTTTGGAGTTGTGATGCAAGTTCCACCATATTGACCTTTCACCGTGTAGGGACATATCAGAGTTGATGCTTGAGTTGCTGATTAGACCACGCACATGCTCCCAGGCTTTCCAAATAGATTTGAACACCCAGGTGCCTTGGACAGACACGGGAAAGCTGCCAGCAATTAGGTCACTGAGTAGGAGAGCTTTCCGAGTTTTGGCTGTTTTGGGAACACCATTTTGTATGTTGTTCCTAATGAGGATTTTCTAGGGTTCTTGCCCTTCTAAAGAGTGGAATATCCATTTGGCTATAAGGGAGATGCCTTGCAGTCTAAGATCCTTAAGGCCTAGCCCACCAAGTTTTTTATCCAAGTGGCACCAGGTCCATTTGACTGCGTGGGCTTTCCTTTTACCCTTCCCATCCGACCAAAGGAACCATCTGATAGCCTTTTGGATTTCAAAGATTTGGTAGTTGCTAAACATCCAAACCAAGGAGTAGTAGATACTGTATGAGGATAGGATTTTTTGGCAGACTTGAATCCTGCCAGCAAGGGAGAGAACCCTATTGTCCCACTTGTTGAGTTTATTGTCTATCTTTCCCTTCACCCAGACCCACATGTCCTTAAGAGAGGGAGATAAAGAAAAGGGGATGCCAAGATAACAGACTAGTTTAGTGGGTCCTCCCCACGCATAGCCAAACTGTTGAAGCCAGTCTGGGGGATTCTCTTTCCAACCAAGTAGAATGGATTTGGTGTTGGATACCCGGGCTCTGGAGGCCTTACCGAAAATGTCAAGTTTTTGATTGAGGGAATCAATATTGTGTGTTGAGAGCTTCAGGAAGAACGAGGTATCATCAGCAAATTGGATGTTGATCAGCTCAAAGTCGTCCGACAGGGTAATGCCTTGGACACGGGGGACAGGGTGTCATCTCTAAGGAGATAATACAGGGCATCGGAAGCAATGACAAACAGAGCAGGGGCAAGGGGGTAGCCCTGTCTGATCGATCTAGAGAGGGGAATCGACTGGGAGAGGGTCCCATCGATCTCAAGCAGGGTAGATGCATCTTTAAGGAGGATTCGAACATAGTCACAGAATTCGCTAGGAAAGCAAAGGCAGAGAGCATCATGAGGATGAAGTTCCATTCCACCCTGTCATATGCTTTCTCAAAGTCGACAAGGAACATGGCGGCGTCTTGGTTGGAGGTCCTGGCCCATTCCATGGATTCCCAACTCGTTACAAGATTTTCCAGGATGTACCTGCCTTTGATGAAGCCTGTTTGGGTGGAACATATGAACTTGGGGAGGATCTTCTCAAGTCGGGAGGCTAAGGCTTTGGCCAGGATCTTGTAGGAGACGTTAAGGAGGGTGATTGGCCTCCAATTTTTAATCAGGGCTTTGTCCCCTTCTTTCGGGATAAGCTTAATGATACCCCTATTTATGAATTCCCCCAGGGTGCTTGTGGCAAGGGCTTCATTATAGATATCATAAAGGTCGTTCGCAATCCAATCAATGTTAGTTTTGTAGAATTCAGCAGGAAGTCCATCAGGGCCTGGGGCTTTGTTATCCTTAAGAGCCTTAATGGCATCCTTGATTTCGTGCACGGTTAGCTTAGCTTTGAGGAGGCTGGATTCATCCTCAGAGATTCTATTTGGGATAATGGTCCTACATATGGTCTTACAATCATTTTAAATTAAAATATTTAATAATTTCATTAGATATCTTAGCTAACTCTTTGTATAGAAATAGTGTTGTGTATTCTCTTGTAAGACTTGCCTCTTAATATATATGTCTAGACTTAGAGACCATTCTCACATTCAATTTTTAGATCATAAAAATTGTGATGTCAAATTCATATCCCTTTTTCCAAAAATAGAAATTTTACTAAATAATGTTCCCATTGATCAAAAATATTAATTCAGTTGTGATGGGATACATTGAGAAAAATCATTTATTTAATATTTATATTGTTTGGGCTCTTGAATTCATATCCCTTGGACAAATAAATATAAACTTATTTTTATTATATTGGTACTAGCACAATAGGGGTGTTGGATTCCTTTAGGATCAATTGGATTTAATTTTACATTTATTGAAGCATCTTCAAGAAAGTAACAAATTATTGGGTTTGATTGAGAATACCCAATGGGACCCAATTCTTGATTCAAAACAAGGTTTTTCATTCCAAATCATGGCATGCGATTTTGGGCACCTTATTTGGGAACGCAACATATAAAATGTAAAAATTGTTTATTTTCCCTCATTCTGATATCTTGGATTTCATCTCACGGAGTAGAATGCTTGTGGAACCTTCAATGGTTAATAAACCATTGGAGTCAGAGGCTCATGGATAAGATGTTCTAAGGATGGTATGAGTTGGTTTTCTATGATAAATATCATGTAGAGGTTTTCAATGTGTTGAAAAAGTTGTAATTTTATGGGTTTACATATTTGTGTGTTTCTAAGGCATGATTTGCAATGTTTATAAGTGCCAAGTGTGATATTTTATTTTATTACATCTTTTGTTGTAGATTTTATTGTGGTTCTCTATGTTTGGTCTGTATATACCCTCTTGTGGATGTCAAGATCATTATGTATCAATTTGGAGGGTTTTATCTACTTTTATTGGCTTTTTGAGTGCACTACACTTAGTAGTTTTGTCTTGTTTGACGTGGGTTTTTTTGTAGAAGATTAGTTAAGTTGTAAAATGTCACGACCCGACTCAAACCACATAGTTAGAGATTATTTTGAGATGTCAGATACTTACTATTGACATGTTATGCTAATAAATGCACGTGGTGACCTTGATTAGATTATTAATGATCTTAGATGATATTATGTTGTTTAATGATAATTAATGATGATTAGTTATTTAATGATGATGATTAATGTTGTTTAAGTTATGATGTTTAATGTTATTAATATTTTGAGAATTTAAATGTGATGATGCATTTTATTATCATGATCTGATGACTTGTTATCGAGTTTGAGCTGGTTGCAGGTTGACCGTCGAAGGTGGACATATGACCGAGGAGGAGTTTTTCTAGCTTGTCGGCAGTGACCTACGGAATAATTAAATTATAAAAAATAATAAACAAATATTATTTAAGAGATGAGGTATAATAATTAAAGCTATAAAATATTATATCATGGAGTTAAAATTAAATAGATAAGAATAATCGATTTATTTAATAGAATGATTGTAAAATTATAAAATTGATATGCATAATAATTAAATCAATAGATAAAATAAATTATTTAAAAAATTAAATGGGTAAAATATAAAATCAATTTCAAGATTTGTAACTTACAAATTTTAAAGATTATAAATTGCATGCGTAGTATAAATAAATAAAATATATTAATTAATTTATTCGAAGGTTGAGTTATTAAATAATAATAATAAATAAAATTGAATTTAGATTGTAGATTATAATATTACATGCATGAGTTAAGAAATATAAATAATAATTCGAGGAAATTGTAATATAAACATGCAAAGTAACAATTAAATAAAGAAATTATTTTGAAATTAAAAAAATAAACATGTGAAATTAATCTACTTTCGAAAACTCAATGCATAAGATATGTAATTGGTAAAAAACAATTGCCATTTCAATTTGTAATTAAGTTAGAATTTAATTAGCTAAATTCTATATTAAGGACACAATATTTCTTAATTTTTAAATGAGAGCAATATCATGCAATTAAAATTATAATTTGTAATTTTTATTTTTAGAGCTCAATATTAAATTATTCTTCATGCATTAAATTGAACTTAGCCTAGATATATTTATAAATATAGGATTTATCTATCATTGATAGGAATTCTAAAATCATCTTGCGGAAGAGTATTTGGTCTGGAACTCAATTTCGGTGGAGTCGATCTGGTAGAATAGAATGCCCTTCTCCTTCCTTTCCGTATCCCTACTGCCTGGTAATGTATTAACGTTTTTAGCAGTTAGTAAGGTTGAATAGCAAAGAATCAAATTTTTATTTGATTGTTGTATTTTTATTGCCTGTCTAAGCTTCTTTCTCCAAGATTCAGGAATCGATTGCTCCTGGAGTCTAATTAGTCAAATTCCTCAAGCACGATCTGTTGAGTATAATGGAAGGGGGCGATAATTAGTGCTCCACGCCTCAGTCTTACCACCTCTTGGCTTGCAGGTTGGGAGAAGGCATTGACTTTCTCCCCCATGCCCTCTCTCCCTCTCTCCCTATTTTCTTTTCCTTCCAACACGCCTCCTCCACTTTTGCCACGCCTAGTTAATTTGTTTGCAGGAAATCAGAAATTAAGTAGAGGGCGTTGTGTTTTGTTTGCTTTTCCACGCCTCTCCTCCAATTCTACCACGTCTTACTCTCACCCTTACTCTTCCTCCACAGCGCCTTAGTTTATTGAATTGCAGAGTTAATAATTTTATATTGGGCGATGAATGGTTACCCACGATTTGTTCCCTTCACCACGTCTTCAACCGTTCTCCTCCTTTCATTCCACTCTTACCCTACTAATCTGTCGTTTTTCTTAAGTTAAATAAGCGATGTTTGTTAATTCCAACGCCTTACTCATCCTCCATGCCCCATGGGCCTACTGGCTCAAACTCTTGACAGGATAATCGGTCGATATTCATAGATGGAATTATAGGCTTAAATCTGTGCAAACCCCGCCTTCTTTTCTTTTTTTTCTAGCGAGAGCAGTTATAACGTTACGTATAGGAGTGAGTGATTGGGTATGTACCTAGCCGAAATTGGATCTTGGCATGCTGGAATATGTTGCTAGGCAGAACCAAATATCATTTACATTGTAGTTTAGCCTAACTCGTACTATCTGCGAAATACCAAGGAGATAATATGTTAGTAAATTTGTTTGACTTATGGAGATTGGTCAATATTTTGATTTAAACTTGCAAATTAGATTTCTTTTATACTTTTCCTTTGATTAACCTAAAGATTTGGTTTTCTTTCCAAAATTAATTAGAAGAAGCGATATAGATAATTATACATATAATTATTGGGTTTTCTTATTCTTATTTGTTAAAAAAAAAAAAAGAGAATTAATATGAATATACACAATTATTTAAGAATTTGATTAATTGGAAAAGATTGAGAAATTTATAATAATAAATATAATGAATGTTACTAATCCGGGAGGGGTTCATATGATTTTTTTGCATATGAGGGACGATTATGGAATAGGGTGCTTGTTATGGGTTAACCGGGGAAGGATGATTTTTCCTCACCTCCCCAATAAGGTTAAAACTCGACCAAGTACTTTATTTCTCCCTTCCATAACACATGTAGTTAAGGTCAACAGGATGGGTTGTTAGTTCTACATGAATGCATATGGTTCCATTCCTGCTAGTTGGTACTTGCTTGCTAGGGAACTCTGTCGTGAGGGACGGGAGCTTATGGGCATCCAGGAAGCGTAAGCTTCATTTGGTTGGGTGGATAAAACGCCTAGGTCATATGCTTGTCATCTAGTTTGTGAGAGGAAGTTTGTCCAGGACAATGGAGACGACACATCTAGAGATAAAAAATCAGAAGATTCAGATGAATTTTATGTAATTATTATATGATGTATATTTTATCTTATTGTACAAGACCAGAATAGTCACATGTAAAAGTTATGTAAAATACTATAAGGTCCATGATGTAAAGCGACAGAAAGTCGCCATGCAATGTGACTAACAAGAAGAAAAGAAAGAAGAGCTACTAACATACTAACCCACTAACGTGCATGATTTACTTTCCGTAGATTAGTTTTCTTTTTCCGCATGCATACATGTTCATATTTAATTTTCAGTTAGTTGATTTAATTATGCATTTTGCATGTTGATTTAATTTGTAATGACTCATGCAAACGATTTATTTTTACACATGTGTGTACTTACATCGAAATCACTGATAATTATGGTTTATACATGTTACTTAATCTTCATGCGCATTTACTTCGCTTTTGCTACATTGTATTTAGTTGCATGTTAATCACGATTTGCATGTTAAGTTCCGCATGTTAGACATGAATTGCATGAATGTTAGATTTCTCTTATTATTTACATGGCATTTGACGTAAACATCGCATGTGAATTAATGATAATTTAACTTCAATTGTAACTCTGAGTTGCTAGGGTGGTTAAACTAGGGTTAGGACTAGCGAGTCCTTACACAAAATTTGTTGCATGTTGCAATTTCATGTGACATACTTGTATTTCTATTAAAAAAAAATGTTAAAGTATCGTGGTGTTTGAAATTTGGTGGCCTATAACACTTGATTGGAGTGTGGCATATTTTGGCATCAATGTGGATACACTTGAGCATACTTCAGATACATCACATTTCATCTATTTCATCATATTTCTTTCAGGAATTGGAAGTCATCCTGCAAAACCAAAATCTATATTTCCTCATATTCCTTTTAGGAATTGGAAGACTTCTTGCCATACCATTTTGGTTTTGTTTCTTCATAAGAGAGGAACATTGTTTTACAACATTAGATCATCTTCAGCATTTAGTGTCGAGCATCTACAAATATTGCAAGAGACTCTATTTTCATGGGGGTTGCATGGTCTCTCTTCTTCTACTCTCTTATGGGGAACTTCTAACTTGCATTGGTTTTTTTTTTATCTCATTCTTTATTGAGAGCATTTTTTCATCTCTTTTTAAGAGGAGTTTTGTCCCAGTATGTTTTCTCCCTTTCTCCATTTGTGAGAGATTTTTTTGTATTGCATTTATACATGGGTACTTAATATGTCCTAGTAGCTAAGACCCATCTTGCATCTTGTATTATTTTCATTTGTATACATTCTCACTAAGTTGCACTTAAGGGGGGTTTTGGTTTGAAAGGGTTATTGTACTTAGTGTTGTACCTAGCAAGTTCGACACCTAGGTCCTAATCACACGTGTTACTTCAGTTTTCTTAGGGAACACATAGGAAACTTCCCAAGTTTAGTGGATAGTTATCAATTTTCCACCTAAGTGGAAGTTAAGTTATCACTTTATGTCTCATGTCATAAGATCAAGACACGTGTCATATTCTTATGACATCCTATGTTCACTTTGGCCTATATAACTAAGTGGTCCCCTTTGTTACATCATTCTATTGTGTTGCATCATTTACATCTTTGATAGAATAGCATTATTCTTTCATTGTTGATCTCTCTTGTCCTTTCATGGAGTGTCTAGATCTTGGGTGGCCATAATCTTCAACCAATCTTGCATAGTATAGAGCATTATTTACCAGCTCTAACATGTTTTTTAAATTTGAAAAAATGTATCCATACCTATTGTGTACGATGGGATTGGAGATTCAAAATGCAAAACCAAATAAGATTCAACCACATAAAACCCTAGTTCTACAATGAAATCCATCATACACCAATGAAGAACCTAAAAACATGCAAAGTAACAAAATAGAAAGATTATACCATTCAAATGCTCATTAGGGTTTGATCTCCATTGTTTCCTATCTTCATTTATCTTGCTTGATATTATTGCTCTCAGATTTTGTATCGTGCACAAGAGCTCAACAAAGAATGGATTGTGGTTGTGTAGTTGCTTGAGTGATTGATCGCTATGAAGGTTCGCATGAGCATAAGGATTCACATTCGGATTAGGGATCTTAGGTATTGATAAGGATGAAAGGATCCTCTTATATAGAGACTACCCTAGAAATGGAGGGCTAGGATTAAGAGGTGAAAGGATAAATGGTCGGTTCAAATTAGAGGGCAAGTATAAAAAATGGGAAAATATTAAGAATGTGATTATAGGTAAATTAAGAGATGAATGACAAGTGTCATGGAAGGAAAAAGCTAATGAATTAATTTAATAAATAAATATTTATTTAATTAATAGAAGAGGTGGGGCCAATTAAATAAATTAAAATATTTATTTAATTTAGGGAAAGGATAATTTAAATAAATAAAAATATTTATTTAAATCAGGAGAGGCTAAAAGAGGATTAATGAATTAATTAAATAAATAAATAACAATTTAATTAATAGAAGGTTTAGTATAAAATAATTAAATAAATAAAAATATTTATTTAATTAGGCTAGGACAAATTTAGGTACCTACACCTATGATTGGGGGTGTGTGGCCTTTGAAGGAAAAACATTTGCCTCAAAAAGGTCAGTCACTAAACATGAACAACTTTATAATCAAAATCTATTTGTTTGACCTCTTGAATGTAACGAAAAGGTTTGTTTGGGCCAAAAATGCTTCTAGAAAAAGTAGTTCACCAAATCTAAGCTTCAAACCCTTGTTTGTCAATGTTGTAAATGATGGTCAAATTTAGTGAAACAAAAGATAAATATGACTTCTTGAGCCTCCTTGACCCAATGGGATAGTAAAAAATATTTCCATTGTAGCAAAAAGAACTATAATAACTAGATCTCACCAAAAACACACATGCAATATAGGATGAACATACCTATGCAAACCCTTTTTGATTCTCAAGATCGAATAAAAACACAAGAGAAGAGCATACAAGAATTCACAATATCACATAAGAAACTCAAATCACAATGTAAAACTTGATGATGGAAAATCTCTAAAAAAAGGAAGGGGCTTACTAGATTCAAAGCTCTAATACCATGTTGGAGATAAACATTAGCTCTAATACTATATTGAAATCACTCATGCTTTGATACATTGTTGACAAGAGCACCCAAGATTATTAATTTACAACAATAAATAACCTCCAAAAAGATAAGAGAGAATCAATAATAAGAGATTTTATTCTATCATATCAATAATACAATATGATAAAATGATGTACAAAGATAATGATTGGATTATTTACAATGCTAGAGGTGCTTTCCTTATATAGGTAAGGTAATGGTATAGAATTAGACAAGATCATGACATGTGTCTTAATCCTATGACATGAGATAACTCACATAAATAAATATTAAATGACATAGGTCACAAGAAGTAAATGAGATACGATAAGATGAGATTTCATCAAAAAACTAAGACTTCGAGAAATATTCCTAAGACCTTATTAAGCACATGAATAGGGCCTACTAAGTGAACTAGCTAGGTAAAACATCTTATTCACACCTTGAAAATAGTTAGAGAGAGTCTTGTTGCATGAAAATCCATTACTAAGGATGGCCAAAGAATTTACCCAAGGTTACCTCTATCTTGACACATAGTGGTACATTATGAGTAAATTCAAAGGGAGATTCACTTCCCTTGCACCACACTAAAAGGTAACCAAAAGGTTATATCTAGGCTATATAGATAGTCTTAGGGAATCCTCGATATGCCAAAAGGGCACATGATAATCTATAAATTTGCAAGTGCAGAAAAATTTAACAATTGAGAGAAGAGGGTAACCCACCCTTCCCCTTAACTTCATCAAGTATGAATTTCTTAAGGGCTTACCCCAAATGAGAATGTCACAATATTCGAGAGGCATGTGTCTCAATTCCCCCCCCTCCCCTGCTCTTTATACTCCACTAAAATAATAGAGTTGAGACAAGATCCCCTTAATGATAAAATCCCAGTGTAGGCCTCCAAAAAAGAAATTTTGGAAGAAGTGGTATTTTTTATTCTCAAGATCATGCAACCATGTGAAGAAAGAGCATACACACATACTCCTTCAAGATTAAAATATATTGGTTCTTTGAAGTTAACCAAATTTAAATGTGTATATTTCTTTTAATTCTTCAAATAAAATATTTTAAAAAACAAAACGAGTAAAGAAACTAGAAAATAAAATAGTTTATAAAATTCTCTTCTAAACACCTATCCTACAAAACCAATTTGTTACAAGTATTTTGATTTTAGTTCTTTGGCATGTGAAGATGGTTTGTATGTTTTATACTTTTATGGTGAAAGGAAGTTGTGATGAATGGTTAGCTAGAAACATTTACAAGACAAACTAAAAAATTAATTACATACCACTAGATTGTTTGGAAAAGTTTGATATTTTTTTCAAAATTCATCAAAATTGGAGTTCACACATACACTTGTTTGAAGATTAAAAAGAACTCACTTTAAATGATTTTATGTGATTTCCAATGCATGATTTAAATAAATGGCCTAATCCATAGCGTCAAGCCCGCAACTAAATTTTCAACTCCTACAAACAATCAAGAATTTGATTAAATAGCAATTTTTTTAAATATTTTGTGAAGGTAGTCTTTTTCTTTTTTTTAAATAAGGAGGTTTCTTAGGCCTTTAGCCCCTCTTAATTGCAATAGGATTTGGGGCTTAGTGTTAGCCTTTCTTTCCCCCAGTCTCCTAAATCAACAAATATCACATAGTTGAAATATAATTATGGAGGTTAAAACACATGGTTTTGAGTTGTTCAGGTGGCTTTGACTATGTAGAACCCATGGTTTGATTATAAAAATATTATGGTTTTTGTCCATGTAAGATGGTTTTAGTGTATTCTAAGGGTTTTAAATATAAAACCTTTGGTTTTATGGTGGGAAAGGTAGTTATGATGAATATAAGTGTTAGGATAGGTGACATTAAACTTACATTCCTATGACATTCATGTGTCTCCACATTCCTTGGAAAGTGATCCAAAAAAGTGCGAGGAAAAACATTTAATATTTGTATTATATGACAAATTAAAATTGTATCTTGAAGAGGTGAAGATGTGTTAGTGATAATTACAAGTCAAAATGGGATCAGGTACCTCCTAGGCATCCATTTTTGGGAATGTGAAAAGTCATTAGTTGGGCACCCAAGACTGAAAGATGAAATTTTATTTGTTGTGTGATTTGCAAAGTCACTATGGAGTTACATAGAATCTAAGAAGCTAAAGAATTCAGTGGTTATGGGATAGGAACCCATGTTGGAGCCATGTAAATCATATTATATTATTATCGTGTTTGTTGGCTATCCCGTTGAACATCACTAGATGTTGAGAAGGGGGAGGGGTTGTTGAATTTCAAATCAGAGATGTAAGGAAACATAAATTTTAATTGGGTGCTCATTTAACCACATGCAATGACACAGATTTGTTGCCTTCCCAACCGTAGACGATATCTTGTTATCATCTCCCCCGAGCACAATTTCCTATGAACAGACCTACTTGTCTTAGTATGATAATGACTCTTCTATTATTTGATATGTTCTGCTATTTACTTGGACTGCTCTTGTATTCAAATGAAATAATCAAATCATTGAGTGAATGAGGTCTCACCTCATATATATATATATATATATATATATATACAAGTGGTACCCTTTCACAAAGGGTCAGCCCTTAACAACATGACTCATGCATTAATTAATTAAATTCACTTCATATTTAATATACGAATTACTTCATCAAGGTTGGCTTATCTAGCAAATATAAAACATAGTGTATTAATAGCTTTGGGATATCTCTCATTGCTAACCACATACATCAACACTCCCTCTTTAGCTAGGGAGATATCCTTCTTGATATCTTCAAGTCACATCACCTCATCGTAATGACTAACACAATGACTACACTCATGTGTATGAAAGAGGCTTATCATCTCATTGTGTTGTTGTCATCTCATCATGACATTCACTGTGGCTACTCCCAAAGGGTGAATAAACACAATTGCTAAGTCATGGAGTCTCTCACATGACATCCACCATGCCTACTCACCAGGGGTGGATCCACCATACTTAGAGGGTGGAACAAGGGCTGGAACCTCAAAATTCTCTCGCAGGGAAGAATGCACAACAAGGGTTGATACCTCAAACTTATCTCACAAAGAAGAATGCACAACAAGGGTTGATACCTCAAACTTCTCTCACATAGAAGAATGCACAACAAGGGCTGATACCTCAAACTTCTCTCACGGAGAAGATTGCCTAACAAGGGTTGCACCTCAAACTTCTCCTCACAGAGAAGAACTCATTAACAAGAGATTGTACCTCAAATTTCTCCATCACAGAGAAAAATGCATTAACCAAATCTTCATGATGATGTGGCTCCCTCTGAAGCTGAAATGTCAGGCTCCCTCTAAAGCTGAAATGTTAGGCTCCCTTTGAAGCTGAAAACAATCTCCCTCTGTAGCAAATATCAACCTTTTGACCCAAGGTTACTTATAATGATATGTCAGACTCCCTTAGAATGTTGATTCTTCCTCTACAAAGAAATGCAAGCAATCTTCCTTCCTTGAATAGAGATTCGTCAGTGCCTGAACCTTAGGTAGAGGGATCACCAATGAAAAGCATAATTTTGGCAGTAGTGCCAAGCACACAAACCCCAACTAGCCCCACGACCACGCTGAGAGCAATGCTAGTGCAACGTGCAGCTCTTGCATCTATTTGCATCACCCATAGATCCTTCTGCAACTCTTCCAAAACCAAATTCAAGGTAAATTTGCACTAGGAAGCTAGCAACAAGAATCGGGTGATGCTCTGAGTAGAGAGGTCATCCTTGACGTTGATTAGATAGCATCAAACATTCTATCAATCTGTTGTCACAAATTAAAATTAGGAGCAATACTAGACACATTGAGCCAATAATGCCCGACCATGCGGCCCTCATCCAGATTGGCAATCGAACCAGCCTCAAGCTCTTCCTCTTATGTAATCTCTCATCACTCTCTTGCTCCTCGATCTATCCTGAAAGCATTAGAGAGAGATTACTAATAGTTCAAATTATCCCAAATAAATGTCAATGCTATAAGTATACAAGATTCAATATTTCAATGTTATAGCATGAATTAATAACTACATAAAAATTCATGAACATTATTCAAGCATGAAATACTTATCTCTTTACACCACAGATCTGACGAGTATAGATTCAGATTGATTTTTCTACATACTCAGACATTATATTAGATCCTTCAAAATAATCATACCACTCTTATAGAAGCTTTAACATATTGTAATCTGTATACTCCTCTTTCTTTCATAGTCCACTCCATTAAAAAAACATCATTCAAGAATGCGGCTCCAGTTCAAGACCTTTGAATCAGCTCTCAGTACGCATTGTAGCTAGTTACATCTATTCCTATGGAATAGGCTCCGATTGGTGAGTGGCGAGAGACGAAGGCTACTCAGCCACTAGCAAATTTGGTGTCACTCCAAATGTTACCCGCTATAATTAGATCTGAATATGGGAGTGAACTGAAAGCTTTCGTAAACAGATAAAACTCCCGCTAACAACTGATGTAGGCCATAGTTTGCCCAAGCATTGAAATCTCATATCCGCTAATGAATCGGCAAAGCATAGAAAAATGACGGTGTTAGGTTCTACTCCCTCTACTAGTAGTTGAAGTGCTTGAGTGAACATGATCCCGGTAGCGGAACTCCTCCATTTGCTTCTATTGATAAATGAATTCATCAATAATACTCATAGCAAGTATATTCCCGTAAAAGGCAATTTCAGAAATAACATTATCGCTACTTCCTTATGAATCATCATAGCCCAATAATCTCCACGAGAATTCAATGTTCATCCTCTTTCACCATGATTATGCATTCACTGTTATCAATTGCACTATATATTTTAGGACTTCGATATCCTCTAAGAGTATTTATTTGAACCTCCCTCAGCATAGGCCCGAACGAAATATATGAATCTGAGGATATAGCAATGACAAAAGATATCGTATCTCAAGGTAATATACGCCAATAATGGACTCGACCAGATTACAAAAATGATGAGAATTTATAAGTGATTACGATGAAAAGGGTATTATTTCGATTCCAGTAGTGCCAATTCAGTCCCAACAATACCTCCGTCTGCCTTCACTAGAGAAGCAACGCACCAAGGACTCCGCACAATTTTTGAGGAATCTTCACAGTTTTCATATTGGACTATAAAACTGTCATTTCCTTTTCTCTCTGCAACTACCAGATATGGATCGCCTAGCCATAGGTAAATGAACTTACTCTCATCGACCAAAACGCTAGGCTCTAGCACTGCAATCGCGCCTCCTTCCACACTTCCTGTCAAAGGCCTATGCAACATCATCAACAAGGATTCCCATGGCACGAACAACTAGGTCGTGCTTGGTGAAGAATCGTCGAGACTCCTCCGCATCGAAGGTTGGGTTTGGTGGATTTGAATTGTTCTGGTTGATGTTTGAAAAGTAGGACGTCGTGAAAACGAATTGCAAATTGGATTTTATGGCGAAGTTGTAGTAGGTCTGGTTTCCCATGGTCTGGTCGGACTTTGTGACCAATTGCATGCTGAGACCCCAAGAGAAACGCCTGTAAGTGTTGGTGGCATCGCCGCACCAAAACTCAATGTAGTGGAATTTCTTCACTATGAAGTGGTCACTCATGGGATTGTGGTGGACAAAATTCTTGAAGCACACCAACTTGAAGCTCTCTTCATCTCGTCTCATGGTTGTTGATCAATTTTTCTTCCCTCTGGAATCAAAGATCAACATTTTATTGAGGCTCAGCTTTTTAACTTTTGTCTGCAATTAGATTTCTCAGTCTGCAAATTACATTGATTGAACTCCCTCAAAAAGAACAGGACCTACCTTCAAGTGGTTAGACTCTATAGGAGGAACCTCGCTCTAATACCATGTTGAATTTCAAATCAGAGATGTAAGCAAACATAAATGTTAACTGGGTGCTCGTTTAACCACAGGCAACGACTCATATCTGTTGCCTTCCCAACCGTAGATGATATCTTGTTATCGTCTCCCCCGAGCACAATTTCCTATGAACAGACCTACTTGTCTTGGTATGATAATGTCTCTTCTATTATTCGATTTGCTCTGCTATTTACTTGGACTGCTCTTATATTAAAATGAAATACTCGAATCTTTGAGTGAATGAGGTCGCACCTCATATATATACATGAGCGGTACCCTTTCACAAAGGGTTGGCCCTTAACAACATGACTCATGCATTAATTAATTAAATTCATTTCATATTTAATATACGAATTGCTTCATCAAGGTCGGCTTATCTAGCAAATATAAAACACAATGTATTAATAGCTTTGGGATATGTCCCGTTGCTAACCACATACATCAACAGGGGTGAATCAACATATACAAAAAAAATTAAATCTATATTAACCTTTTTACTTATCATTCATTCAATATACTTTATGCATAAAAGTAAACAACTAAACTCACAAAAACAACCACACAAGAACACCAAGATTTTTATATGGAAAAAGCACAGTGAGAGCTATTTCACTATATGTATGAATAACTGGGTTAAAATGTTTAGGCCAGAGGCTAAGGAACTCAATGCCCTTGAGATGACTTGCAAAGCTAAGGTGCACAACCTTAGGGCAAGATACAAAAGAGACTTGCACACAATGAAGATTACTTTTTCAAGGCAAGATACAATACTCTAGATAAAAAGACATCAAGAGGGTGTAATTGTAAAGAATTGTATCCATTGATATGTTGATCATAATTCACAATTCAAAACATATCAGAAACTATCTTCATCACTACTCTAAGATACATTTGGAGCTCTTTATTGCTTTACATATGCTTTTCACAACACACACAACTTCACCATGTCTTTCCACAATGATTCCATCCTTATATATCAACCGCAACCTCAATTACATCAATTAGGTTGGCCTAATTAGATGTAACATGCAAATACATAACAATCAGCCCAAAAATAAACTCCAATGTATTGCAAGGGAAAATTAGATACGTGAGGCTTCATACCAAGTCAGCACACCTTACTATCCATTCTAAAACATCACCCATAAATCTACATGCAACTGCATGGACCAAAACATTATAGGTCATGTGCAAAAGATAAAACTATCAAAGCACATTGCCACAACTTTGCACAAACTTCAATGTGGACCACTACAAGTACTTGCAAATGCCCAAGATAACATCAACAAATGTTCATAATACTGAATAATTGAACCACATTATTAACAACCACACTTGACTAAACACCAATTGCTGATCTAAGAAATCAATGGCAAGGTTTTGAAAATAGCATGATACATCTTTATAAGCCTTTTGGAATATCTGCACGATCACATTGCTACTCTAATGTAACTACACTATACCAGATCATGCTTGGGCCAAAGCACGTGTAACCAAGTTACACATCTGGATCAACAAGTTTGCATCAATGACAACAAGAACTCATATTTGCAACAATCTCCCCTTTTGTCATTAATAGAAACACTTGTGCCACCTCCAAAATCACTCCCCCTATCTACAACACTTCCTCAAAACTGGAATCCAAAATTGTATTACCAGCATGTCCATATATACATACAATCCAAATTTTCTTACCAGAAAACCATTTGAGCACCTTGTTGATCTGGGGTATGATACTCTGATGAACAAACTTCAGTTGATCCCAGACAGTACTCGAATTAGCTCTTGGGAGACCAAAATATTGTGTTGACTATCTATCTTCAGTAGAAGAACCTCTACCTCTTCACAACTTGCTAGAACTTTCAATGTCTTACTTAACTCTTTAGATTCTTTAAGGATCTTCACCATAGTGGTTAGATGCACATCTATAATATCTCTCAATCAATAGAAATCCTTCTTGGTCTGTTCCTTCTAATTTATCAGCAAATTGAGCTTTATATATAGGTTCTTTAACTGAACTCTCCCTTTACCATCTCCAATGTCCATCTTCTTTAAAGTTTATTGACTTAGACACCTCTACAATCCGATTCTCAAAAAATGGTTATGCTTTCTTGCAGTTGGTTGTTTGCATCTGCACACTTATTCATCTGACCACCTAATCTCTTCTCTGTCATCTTATTCTTAAAAGTTGCTTTCAAGTTAGAATCATAGCCCTTCGGTCCACTCAGCATAGCCTACAATTTCTCCTCTTCACTAAGAAACTCATCAGACTTATTAAATTAGCAAAAACCCAAAATTTAATTTTTTTTACTAATGAATATGCTAAAACTAGAGTGAATTTGCCACTATGGGAGCAAATCCACTAGACTACGACCTAGGGACATAAAAGGCTAAAAACAAGCTAAAATAATTAGTTTGAACTCATGACATGGGTCCCACTAAGCATACTAGAATGTGTGTGATGAAATTAGTGCTCAATATGTGAGTGATTCAACAATAAAACCAAGCAAACACGACAATCAAATAAACACTCAAGATAAGGAAAAAGAGGTCAAGAAAGAATATAATTTGATGATATGAAACTATATTAAACCTCTTGTTGAGTATATTTGCCCAATATGATCGGTTGGATGTGTGCTCACTTGAAAATTTGACATCATAGTGCTAAAATACAAAAGGAGTGAGATAGATGAAAAATGCTAAGGGTTGGATATATAAGATTTGGCATGCAATTGAATGGATGGTTGAGATTGGAGGATGAAAATCAAGGGTGGAGGATGGAGGAGAGGAATTAAAAATTTCTTTTGGGTACTTGAGGGAGAAAGCTTGTGTGCTTGGGTAAGGGACCCATGTGATTGATGTGATGGGAGGAGTTGACTTGACTTAATCAAAGATTAAGTGTGTGTAGATGCTTAGAGGAGTGGATTAGGAGAAGATTGTGGTATAATGACAAGTGGTGGAGGATGTGACATGTGAGCGGGAATTAAATAAATAAATTTATTTATTTAATTTATTTGGAAGAAAGGGAAGAAGGTAAAGGTAAGAATTTACCTTAGGCTAGGACTTGGAAAAACTGAAGAAAATGAGGAGGTATTAATCAAATAATAGTATATTATTTAATTAATATAAATAATGGTAAATTAGACGAAATAGGAATAAATTGACCAAACACAAATGGTCAATTTTGGGTGTCTATAGAAACTAGTATTTTCGGATAGCAAATGGTAAATTTTTCCTTATATATTGCAAATTTGAATAGTAGCACAATGCAATTTTGGCTTGTAAAATCATGATTTTAGTTGAAGGCTCACAAATATGGCTTAGCACAAGGAGTTTCTTCTAATAAACTAGTAATTTTTACCTTGCAAACCATGATTTTGGACAACAAAGAGGGGCAATTGACTTAGAAAACCATGATTTTTACCTTGCAAGTTGTGGTTATGACCAACAATGAGGTGGTTTTCATTAAAAAATGTGGTTTTGTGGGTCAAAAATTAGTGTATCCACATGTGGAAAGAATAAACAATTAGAGGAGAAATTAATGGCAAAAAATCATAAGACCAACATATGAATCTCAAACATTGATAAAGGCTTCTCATTTCAACAAAAAATAATTTCCTAACAAATATTTTTTTAATTTTAATTAAAAATTATTACAAGCTAGAATTCTAATAGCCACTCGAGAATGGTCAAATCAATCAAAACATAAATGATAAAATCTTTCAAGCACATATCAAACATGATGTTAGAAATTATAAAAGTACAATCATCGAATGTAATCATTGGAATATGTTTTCTTGCCAAAATCCCTTTTAACTATGAAATAAGCACACTCACAAACAATAAAATTAGATTAGAAGGTTATTTGTTCACATTGATTCACCAAAATGTGTGCAATAAAAAAATTAAAAAATGATACCTTGAAAATAAAAATAAAAATCAAACCAAATTTTATCTGATAACCTCACTACAAACTTCAAGATAATTGTTGGTTCATTTGTTGGGAATGTGAATGCGATTTAGTAGCATAACGTTGTATTTAGATGATAATTGATCTTAATAGAATTGATTTACATAAAAACTTGAGATTATGTAAATGATAAAGGAATGGTTGCATTTATAGACTTTTTGATGAAAAATCAACTAGGAGATGTGGATAAGAATAAAGACCTAAGTTAATAGATTGTGGAGTCAATTCAATTAAAAAAAGAAAATTTGTCATTTCAAATTAGAATGAGAGAATAATCATTGATTATTTAATTTAGTTAATAGATAAATGTGAGGGAAAAGTTTCCTTTCAAAGATAAAGTTAATTGATGAGTGAAAGAGAAGTTTCTAAATCAAACAAAGTTAATTGGTGAAGCAAAAAAGAGTTAATTGATGATACAAAATGGAACTTTTATTTGAAAATTGATAAATAGCTCTCATCCAATTACATAATGAAATACTAGTTAATTAAATGAGTCAAGAAATAATTTATTAATCATAATTAATTATTGAATGATAATGATGATGATTAATGAGATGGTATGATGATAATTAATTAATGAGATGATATGATGATGATTAGGTGAATAATATTAGTGTATATACGTATTACTAGAATTAATTGTGGAGATGAGAAAAAGTTCTTTTTGGTACTAAGTGAATCTTGTTGGATAAGCTACAAGGATGCGGAAAAGTTGTCTTGGAAATTGTTCTTGCCACTCGCATCAACTCCAAGTTGTACTTTTGATTGTAAATTACTGAATCAAATTGATCTTGGCTATTGTTGGTGTGGACATTCATATCATACCCAACAAACTTAATTAAACTTAGGTGAACATAGTGAATGTTTTGGTTGTTGGTAGTCACTATTTCAACCGCTCTTGTGTGGATCCCACACTCCCTCCAATTTAGGCAAGGGTTCCATGGGGGTGGGGGGGGGGGGGGCCTTAAGCTCGATTAATATTTGGAATATGTTCCTAAAAAATAGAAGCTCATACTTTTTAGGCTTCCATTTTTGAGCGGATGAAAATGGGGTGGGGCTAGAAATTGCCCTACCAGCTTAGGAATTTTATTTGCCACTTGGCAATCATAAAAGAGTTGAGATGAGTCCCACCAAAAATTTTAGAGAGAAAATTAAAAAGAAAATTATTTCATTTTTCACTGGACTCATAAGACCCACTCTATTTTTTAGGAACCCCCTCCATGAGACCCCAACCTCACCATGCTCATAAATACAGGATTTTGTTAGTTGTAAATATATCATCTCATTTTTTCATCAATGTAATTCATTGTTGGGTAGAACTTCTTGTGTTTGTGAAGGTTTGGTGTGCAAATCAGGCTCCTAGAAATATTCACATGGTATCAAAGCCTCTGACCTTACAATCTCTTCTAGGCACTAAGATTTTTATTAGGTATTTGAGGTCTCGGATATTTCAGGGCATTTGTGTTTGGTAATTATTGTGCCAAATCGTCATTACCTTCTAGCCTATGGATTGAGTTTTTTTTGCAACAAATTTAGATCATTGTCCTCTGTTCTTTGCAAATTAAATAGTGGTGTAAAAGTACAAACTTGTGTCTCACTTTTATAAAGGAAAAGGCTAACAATAGCAAAACAGTTCAACTTCAATGGCACAAAAGTGATATTTCTATTTGGTATTTGAAGATGATGTAAACTGATGAAATGTAAAAAACTGGATGAAGTTTATGCCTATTTTTTTTAAAAAAAAATGGAACAAGAATTGATATGTTTTTTAATTATTAAAGTCAATTTTTCAATTATTGAAAAATACTGCAAATCAGGGGTTTCACCTCCCACCACAAAACTATATGTAAATAGTTTTGTTTTCCTCTGATTTCGAAATATGTTTTAGATGACATCCATAGCCAGTGCAAAAAAAAAAATTATGATTTCGATGTATATTTTCACCGTTATAACAATTCAAAGTCGAAGTTTCCCGAAATCGACAATTTTTTCGTCTCCCACCAAATTTCCCCTATCAAAACTATAGCAATCCCAAAACAAATTATATATTCTTGAAGAGGACTCTCTCCTCTAGTGTTATATATAATTTTTAAATTTTTCTGATATGATTTACTATTTTTTTAATTTTTTTTCTGAATCAAAGTCTTCTCGAATGTTAATATATTACCTATGGTATTTTGTAGTTTTAATATACTAATTCTAATTGAAATTACATAAAAATTATATGTAAACGTTCCTCACTCCGAGCTCTCGAAAAGGGTATTTTTAGTTTTTTTTTTAGTTTTTTTTAAAATTGATGGTCTAATTCTTAGAAGAACTTGAAAGTTCTGCAAATTGAGGGGGTTTTGCTAAGTAGGCTACCATGTGGGATGCCACATAGCCAGTCTCGGCCAAGTGGGACTCGTTCGAGTAGGGCTCGGTCAAGTCCCCCAAGCAGCGGGACCGTCCGCGAGCACCCTTTCCCTCATATTTTAATGTGAAATAGCACTATGGGGGCTAAGTGCAGTCGTCGAGACTCGACTGAGTAGGACTCGACTGAGCCCTACTCAGCCGAGTATACCCCGCCACCCGTCCTCCACATAGGGGCCATGTGACGCCACACAAACTCGATCAAGTAGGATTTTTAATGCGATCACACGTAGCCTAAAGTGTGACACAACACTATACTTTCACCTAGTAGTTTTATGCTCAATAGTGGTTGGCTTTGTCCGTGTGAGGTTTCTTTGCAAGAAACCATCCTTTCTTGTAATCAGCGAATTGTTCTTTTTCTATAGTTGGTGTTCTTGGAAAGGTTGAGGTTTTTCCCATGGGCTCTCCTTTTTTATTACCAACAAGAGATTTTTTGGTCTGAGGTCTCATGGCTTAAGGCCAAGTTTTTGCATGGCCACTCCTTCCTCACGCGTGCTAGTAGGATCTGCGACAAGTTCCAAACTCTCGTTTCGAGATTTGTTCCAATTTTCTTCTTACAATATTTGATTCTAAATTTTATTTGCTCTAAATTTTGGTCACAAAATTTGTCATTTAGGGTTTTGTATATGCGTAGGAAAGGCATCAAGTGGGCCCATGCAAAATTTGTTTTGGGGGAGATATTAGACATTTCCATCCCACATGGGCCACGTAGAGTTGTTTATAGCTAGTTATATACCTCCATGTCGATATTTCGTATGGTGAGTAATATGTTACCCTAACTTTTGCGCACCATGTAGACTCGTACATGTCATATTTAGCTCGTAATGTTGCTTGGTTAAAGTGGTGGAGATATGATTAACACAGAGTGGTGTGGCCGATGAGTGTAAGGTTATTGACTTGATGCAAAAACTTGCCACACTCCCTTAGCCCTGAGAGGCTAATGTACCTTTGACTTGGGGTGATTTTTTGATTTTTTGTTTTCAAATGTACCTTTGTGGTCACATGGACGAACCCGGGGTGATTTTTTGTTTTCAAATGTACCTTTGTGGTCACATGGATGAACCCGTCCTTTGTGGTCACATGGACGAACCCGTCCTTTGTGATCACATGGACGGACCCGAGGTGATTGTCATTTTCAAATGTGCCTATAATAGGCCTTTTTTCAACCTTGCATAACTTTTGCATACAAAGTCCTTTTTCAGCAAACAAGATATTGCCAAAAAGCTCCTTCAACAAACTACACTAAGGTGAAGGCACTTTTTGAATATTTTGTCATTTTATCCTAGTTTTTAGATACAAAGTCCTTTTTCAACAAACAAGATATTGTCAGAAACCTCCTTCAACAAACTACACTAAGGTGAAGGCACTTTCTGAATATTTTGTCATTTTATCCTAGTTTTTATATTTATTATATATATATATATATATTTTTATTTTTTTGGCGCGGGGGGGGGGGGGGGTGTGTGTAGTGCTTTTTAGTCCTTTGTGTGCCCTTGTATATCATGTCCAACCCTAGGATGGAGCCACTCACTCCACACAACTATCACACATGGAAGCTCAAAATGGCCCAATTGTTGCAATCTTAGAGTCTTTGGCAAATGTTGGATGTCGACCAACCCGAATTCACTAAGGCATTTGAGATATTTGTTCATAGAAACAAAATGGACGAAGAGAAAGGTCTCATTAAACTTCATGTGTTAGATATCTTGTTATTTCATACTGTTAAGTGTACAACACCTAAGGAGGTGTGGAATAAGCTTGAAGAGTTGTATGGTAAGGTCAAATAATTTTGAATCTTGCAGCTTGAAGCCGATCTCACTTCTCTCACTCTAGATGCATTTCCCTCTATCTAATATTTCCTTACATGATTTAAGTCAATCTTGTCTTAGTTGAAAGGATGTGGTCATGCCAAACAAGATAAGGAGTGTATTTTCTTGATCTTATCTAAGCTTAGATATCCTTTCCAAGTGTTTGCCTCTACCTTCTACTCTACTATGGATGTTATGAGAGAAGACCATAAGATGCCCTCATTTGAGGAATTTTGTGATTGATTAACTATAGAGCAGACCAAGTTGATTCAAATGGATGCTACTCCTAAGAGTCATGCTTTGATGGCTCAATCTCCTAAGGGCAAGGGTAAGTATAAGAAGAAGCTCAAGATAGATTCATCTTTAGGTGGTGAGACTCCCTCCATATCTAAGGTAAAGAATGATCAACAAACTCCTCCTCCTCCTCCTCCTAACTCGAAAGGATCATCTTCTAAGTATAAGAAGAAAACATAGAATTATTCCTTTCATGAAAAACCCATACATAATGATGCACAATATTTGGTGAGGCTAGTAGTATTGGAGGAACCTACAATGAAGCACAATCTTGCCATGTCTAAGTCTTCTTCCTTAGAAAAAGGGCAAGCTCTCTTAGCTAAGACTTTGTCCTCTACTAGTTCTAGTTGGATTCTTGATTCTGGTGCTTCTCACCATAAGACTCGTACTTATTGATTCTCTTTTTTATAGTCCTACTTTACATATTGTTGTTGGGGACTCTTCTCAAATTCCAGTTTTGGGGACAGGCGCAGTTCAAATGTAGGATGGTAGCATTGATGATCTTTTTCTTGTTCACGATATTTCACAAAAGCTCCTTTCCATCTACCAAATTTGCAATCATGTTGGTGGAAGGATTGTTGAGTTCTATCCTACTGAAATGACTATTTGAGAGATACAAGACCTTAAAAAAACCATTGTTATAGGCATAATTGATCATGGATCCCATTTGTATATGTTTGATGGATTTGAGTCTTCATCAGGATCATCCCTTGTTTCTCATGCAGATTTTTTGAGCAAGCTTTGGCACAAATAGTTTGGGCACATGAACTATAGATATCTTCAATAGACGAACACACAAAATTTAGTGATTGGTCTACCTTAAATCTCTTGTTCATATGGAGTTTGTCAAGGTTGCATCCTTGGAAAACATCATAGAGATCCCTTTCCTAAGGGTATGGCCACACATGATTCGACGCCCCTTGAGTTGGTGCATAGTGACCTCGTGTAATTCCCCACTCCTTAATTTTCAAGGGCCAAGTATGTGCTCGCCTTTTATTGATTTCTCTAGGCACACATAGGTGTACTTTTTGAAGTACAAGGATGGGGTTCTTCGACATTTCATGACCTTCCTTACATTTGTGGAGAAGCAGTTAAGAGATTCCCTTCAGAAGATTCGCATAGATAATGGGGAGAGTATGTCAATCATGCATTCCAAAAAAATTATCATGCTCGATGTATTCTTCATTAGCACACAATACCATATAGTCCTCAGTAGAATGGTTTGGTTGAGCAGAAGAATAGAACCTTATGAGAGATGACCAATTTTATGTTTCCGTCTAGATCCATGGCTCCAACATTTTGGGTAGAGGTTATCACTTGTGCCAACTACATTCAAAATCGTATGTCTCACAAGGCCGTACAAAATATGACTCATGAGGAGGCTTGGTCCCATGTCAAGCCCAAGGTTTCCTCAAGTATTTTGTAGTGATTCATGGACATTCATTCCAAATGGTTAGCACAAAAGCATTGGAGAAGAAGAGTCACTGACTCATCTTTGTTGACTATTGTGAGGATGTGAAGGGTTATCGATTGTTTGTTCCTAACACCCAAGAGGTACATTTTCATCATGATGTTCAATTTGATAAGTCCTTCACTTTGAAGGATTCTCCATCACAAACCTCTCCATCCCTTCTTCCCAATTCTTTTTAAGAGGATGTTTTGCTTCCAGAAGATGATGATGTTGTTCCTGAAGATGGTATTGATCTAGTTATTGAGATTACTTCATCTTCTCCTTCTCCTTCACCTGCACCTAGTTGACCATTATGGGATTACATAGTTGTTGAGGATTTTGGTTCTCTTGCAAGTGATCCCACAACTACTCGCTACACTCATTCCCAGACTTCAACTATCGGTCTTTTGAGTCATGCAGTTTCTATTGATCCTCAAAAGTTTTCATATGTTTCAAGTACTCTAGAGTGGGATAGTGTTATGGTTGAGGAATATTATTCTTTGATGAAGAATCATACTTGGGAATTGGTTCCTCTTCCTAAGGGAAGAAAGTTGGTTCAACGCAAGTGGGTGTATTGTACCAAGTTTGAAGAGTGGCTAACTTGACTTTTATCAGGTTGAGGGCATTTCAACTATTATGAAACCTTTGCCCTTGTAGCCAAGATGGATTCCATTCGTGTTGTACTTTCTATTGCCCAGATCTAAGGGTTGGTCAGTGTATCAGATGGATGTGAAGAGTGTTTTCCTACATGGTGACCCTTAAGAGGATATCTATATGGAGCAACCACCAAGTTTTGTGTAGGACCCTTCACTTGTTTGTAAGCTTTGGCATTCATTGTATGGTCTCAAACAAGCTCCTAGAGCTTGGTATGATAAGATGGACAATTTTTTGCTTACTTATACATTCACAAGATGTCACTCTGACCCTACAATTTATATTCAAAGGCATGGGGGGGGGGGGGGTCTTCTCATTATTGTTTTTTATGTGGATGACTTGATTCTCACGAGGAGATCTCTTGACATTTTGATATGACTAATATTGGTTTGTTGCATTATTTTCTTGGTCTTCAGATTCATCAGTTTTATGTCAGTATTTCAATTTTCCAAGTGAAGTATGCTCTTGATTTCCTTCAAAGATTTGGGATGGTTGATTGTCCTATTCCTTTTCAATCATGTGCTATGTTGTCTACAAGTTGTACTAATCCATCAATTGATGCTACCTTGTATTGGCAATTGGTTGGCAGTTTTTTACATGTTTGACACATATTTGTCCTGATATTTCCTTTGTAATTAGTCTTGCCTCCCGATTTTCTCAAGATCCTCATGAGAGTCATTAGAAGGCAACCAAACATATATTGTAGTATATTCAGGACACTACACAATTTGGTATTCACTACACATCAAGTGTTACTGATATTGTGGGTTTCACCAACTCAGATTGGTTTGGTGATGTTGATGATTGAAGGTCTACCTATGGCTTTGTTTTTTGTCTTGGCTATAGCCCAATTTCTTGGTCTTGCAAGAATCAAACTGCTATTGCATTATCATCAACTAAGGCTAAGTATCGAGGATCCGTCTTGGCTAGTCAAGAGGTTCTTCAGCTTCAACAGTTGATGGTTGAGCTTGGATTTCCTATTGATCATCCCCTACTCTTTGGTGTGAAAATGAGAGTGCCATACATATTTCTTGCAACCTAGTGGAACATCAATGCACTAAGCATATTGAGATCCACATGCACTTCATTTGTTAGCTCATTTAGGATGGTGCTATTTCATTGGATTATTTGCCTACAAAGCAGTAGGTTGCAGACATCTTCACCAAAAATTTAGCATCTCCTTTCTATCTTCAATTACAATCAATGTGGCACGAAGAAAGTAGTCCTTGGGGGCTCTTGGAGTCCTCCTTTCTTTCTTTTTCTTTTCAAGATTTTTAGTTTTCTCTTTTGGAGAGGATGTTTCTCTCACATGGTTTTTCCCCTTTTCTCCAGTTATGAGAGAATGCATTTCATTTCATTATAGTTGTAAATGGGTCCCTGACATGGTGGTGTTTCCAAGACCCATGAAGCATCTCTTATTACATATATTGCATTTTCATTTGTTGATTGCATCTCTTGCATATTTATCCCTAAGTTGTACTTAAGGGGAGGGGGGTGTTGGTGTTCACATTCATATTGTGCCCAACAAACTTAATTAAACTTTAATAAACATATTTAATGTTTTGGTTGCTAATAGCTACTTTCGTCATTTTAGTTATTTCATTCGCTCCTATGTTGATCCCATGCTCCCTCCTCTTTCCTATGCTCGTTCCTGTTATAATGTTGTGAGTTGTAAATATATCATCTCTTTTTTCCATCAATGTATTTCATTGTTTGGTAGAGCTTCTTGTGTTTGTGAAGGTTTGGTGTGTAGGTCAAGCTCCTAGAAACATTCACATCTATTAGATGTAAAAGTGAAAATATAGTATCTTTTAGGGAGATTATATAAATGTACAATTGTAACTCATTGTAAGGTTTGGGAAAAATAATTTTAAATTTACTATGTACTTGAACTTAAAAGTAATAAAGCAGATTTCCATAATTTTGGTCATTTCTTCATGGTTTTTTTCAAATAATGATTTTCTTATATTTGCAACACCATGGAAATTGATGTGCTTGTGATATATTTCATGTCAGTAGTTTTTTTTTATTATTATAAGTAACATTGTGCGACCAACCTAAATACCCTCAAACTAGCTATGTGGACACTTTGCATTCAGTGCTAAAATTCAAGTCTTTGTTACAACAATTATATAGATGGCAACCTTAGAAAATTGCACCTTCTTAAAGTTTGATTATTAATTTTAATTATTAAATTAGGAAATGTTAAGTTATCAAAACTATCTATTCGTTTATGAGGTTGAAATGTGGGTAAATGCATGGATTTTAAGTGTTTTTCTTTCCAACTTTCTCTTTCCTTCCTTTATTTTCAATTTTATTTTTTAGATCATGTTAGTATAATAGATTAGAATTTCCAAACTTGTCTATTGTTGTTATAAAATAAAATTTCATGAATGCAAGCCATCATATTGTTAATTATAAGCTAAAAGAAATATTTTATGATAACATGCATTTGGATTAGTTTGCCAATGCATTGTTAAATTTGAAAACTGATTGTTTATGTGCAATTCAACCCTTGCATGTTGGAAAGTTTGTCAAGTACCATCCATGGTCTCTCGGTTGAAATAAATAATATACAAGTCATTGAGTTATCTTGCACAACCAAGACCTAACTAAAGAGAGCTCGAGGATATTTAATATCCATCTAGGAGTTGAATCCTTATAGGAGAGGTGTGAGTTTATCTTGGAATTTGTCCAAAGTTGAGAAGTGTGTAAAAAAAAACCATCAATAGATTTCTTGCTCTGTCTTATCAAGACTACCCTTCGGATAAAGTGTCATGGATACATGACTTGACATTCTTAATATGAGGCATTAGAATGTTGTCATATCTCATTAACAAAGCCACCAATAATTTTCTTTCTTGGACAAAATTTAAATGAAATTCAAGATGTCTAATCAATACCAAGAGGCTTTTCATACTATTATTATTGTTATTCCCCCCTAGATGATTCACAAAATTGGGGTTAAACCATTCATGCCTTGGTGGAAGGATTAAAAATAACATCTCAACACACCATTTTGTAATGATAAGTCTCATAAAGGATATTTGTGGCTTTCTCCTCGTCTTCTTATGTTTGGTCAACTAAACCATCATTAGCAACTTTAGTCTTCTCTTGGTACTTTGTAGTAATTCCAATCTATCTAGTCAACTATTCCTGAGCCTAAATTGGCCCATTTGATTGGAAAATTCTTTATCAAGGCTTTCTTCTAGCCTAAGAGTTCTTAATCCTTGTTGTCCATTTTGCGGACAACTTGAGACTCTCAAGCATTTCTTCTAGTTTTACACCAAAGCTAAGGGAGATTGGAATCAGATTCATTATTTATTTAGGCCTTTTAGGTATGCTCTTTTTTCATGGCATATGATTTGTTAGGCGGCTTACCTTCTCGCCCTTTCAAATCTACCCAAGTTTGGTATGCTTTCAAAGTGAGAATTATCTTCAACATTTGAAAAGATAGAAATGTAACTCTTTTTTCAAAATGTTTAGCTAATGTTCATTTTTCTTTGTTATAATTATGATATTCTCTAACGTACTTATGCAAATTCAAGTACAAGCTAGAAAAAGTTGCACTTGAAGTTAACACATTTACAAGAGCTTTTGAATCACTAAGGTAATGCTCCATGCACTTTTGTTAAGAGTACCATATCCATCCTCTTCTCCTCCTTGAGGGCATCAACAAGGTTGCAACTAATCTACCAAAAGAGATTGCGAGTCTCAATCTCATGACTATTAGCCCCCCCAAAAAATGAGATAATATTTTGTATGGTTAGTCTTAGCCCTCACAACCACCTTATGCCTCTTCTCATATGTTTGTTGCTTTTGTTTGATCAAACTTTGACAAGTTTCCTTAGCTAGAGCTAGCTATCCGTTTGTTTGTACTCTCACTAGATGGGAATTGATTGATAATAATTCTACCTCTTGATGTTTGTGAAAAACAAGATGATAAAGGCCTCCCTCTTATTAATATTACATTAATTACTTATTTTCTTATGTTATATTGTTTTTTCTACCACCTTCTATTTTTTATGAAAAGTATACTATTATCTTTTTAATTAAATTAGAAAATTTAATATGATTTATTCATTAAGAAAAACAAAAAACAAAAATATCAAAAACGAATCCGAATTTAAAAAAAAAAAGAGGGCTCAATTTTCACATCTAGATACATATAGGTAACCCATGTTTACAGCTTCAGTTTTCTAAATGCTTTGTAGCACATTTCATGAATATGCTGCGGCGTTCAAGATATTCAAGTTACCAATTCATCCTATTACCGTACAAACAACGCAGTTTTCTCGGAGCGCCATGGCAGGAGCTGAAACCCCAAAATTGGCAGGTTCAGAGTTGAGACATGATTCAATTCTAAACAAATGGGTTATCATTTCTCCTGCCAGAGGCAAACGCCCCTCTGATTTTAAATCTACCGTAAATACTTCAAACCAATCTGCAGGCCCCTGCCCGTTTTGTCTCCATCATGAACACGAATGTGCTCCTGAAATCTTCAGAATCCCTGAAAACGTTTCGGAGTGGAAAGTAAGAGTTATAAAAAATCTCTACCCAGCTGTGTCAATGGAGAACAGAGAAAAAGAACCCCACATTGACTCATGTGCTGACACTCTTCCTGGATTTGGTTCCCATGATGTAATTATTGAGACTCCCGATCATGCTATGACTTTGGCTATCATGCCCGACTTGAATATATTTGATGTTTTATGTGCATATAGAACAAGAATCCAACAGCTTGCCGGTAATCTGCACATCAAATACATTCAGGTAAATTTGTAATTGTCTACCCAATCAGAGCTTTTATGTGGGTTCCCTGCTTTGAATGCCTTCTTTATAAAAAAATATTGGAATTTTTGCGGTCTCTGTTTAACACCATGATTGTTCTGAAAGTATTTGTTCTTTTATATTTGAACTTTGAAAGTTTTGGGTTAGGTGTTTTCGAAATGAGTTTCGAATTGCTGAACGGGGAACTATCTGGGGTTTGTCTCAGTTTTGGGTTTTTTGTTATTGATAAAGTGTAACATTCTTCTGCTGTCTTTTAGAATGCATGGAAAATGCACCATGCGGTTGAGATAAGACTGAAGATGTAAAGATTACGTCTTTGAATTATATTATGCCAGATTTGCCCTGGTCATCACCGTCTTTGCCTTGTAACCAGATCATGGCCTAATGGACCTGTTTTGCGTATTTTTTATTGCGCTTTGATCACGTCTGACTAATTAATTTAAACAATTTCAAATTTTGCTGCTGTTATAGCTAGTAAAAGAAAATGATTTGATGAAATTATCCATGTTTCACAGATCATCGCAATGCTACTTTGTTTATATAAAATCTTGGGATGGTTTTATATGCATTTATGGGGGTTTGGCCAATTCTTAGTTGATTAATTTAAACTTTTTTAAAACTTGCTGATGCTATACCTTTAAAATGGTTTAATGAAATCATTCATGTTTGGTAGGTATTCAAAAACCATGGGGAAACAGCAGGAGCATCGATGAAGCATTCTCATAGTCAGATCATTGCCCTTCCCATTGTCCCAAGCAATGTGGTTACCCGGCTCAACAATGCCAAGGAATATTTTACCAGGACGATGAAGTGCAATCTTTGTGAGTACTTGAGCAGCGAGATTCGGTCCAGAAATTTGTTGCTAGAAGAATCTTCCCACTTCATTTCATTTGTTCCTTTTGCAGCTTCATTTCCTTTCGAGACTTGGATTGCTCCTAAGGAGCATGCTTCGCGTTATGAGCAGATAGAAGATGAACAGGTAGGTTTTCTTTGGCTTTTGATAGGTTTTGTCAAATTAGTTAGTTGTAAGGCTCAAAAGGAATCATAGTAGGCTGTATTCCTCATTGGATTTGAGTATTGTGGCCGATGATTTTGTGTTTATATTGAGTATACACGTGTATGTACTACGGACTCAGTCCTTTTGCACTTTTGTGGTGGAAATTATTTGTCATGTATGCAGAGGCTAGAGACTATTAGCTTTAGCGATTGCAGGAATTGGCCGTTTTCTCTTGATTAGTAATCACCAGTAGCTTGGGTGCCCTAATAAATACACGTTAGCATTTGTGCCCCGAGCCTCACCTCCTTGAGATGAAGAAATTGAAATAAGAGATATATCAAAACCTATATCCAAGTTATAACTTGTATGAATTTTATTCAGTTGCAAATAATCACAGTGGTCCACATTGCATTGCCTTCCATTAAAAAATTTAAACTTCTTATTAGCTATTTGCAACTTGTGCTCTCTTTAAAATTTGCTTTCGCCCCAACAAATATCTTCCACTTCTAGAACTCTTAGGCTTTATTTACCAGTGGCAATATAAGGCTATCAGCTAGTGATTCTGATCTAGTATGCATTCAATTTTATTCATCTTACATAAAGTTTCTAATTTCATGGTGAAATGAATAAATAGTAGGTAGCATATCCTCTATTGTCATGGAAAGCCTGAGCTTACAAGCTTCTGCTTCCTATTTTCTTTAATTGGACAAATGCCAAAAATTATGAATGGCTTAACTTACATTATTCACATTCCTATTATACATTTTATTCTCTTTCCGCTTGTAAGGCTGCAACTTCTAATTTTCTCTCGATCCTTTGATCTTGTAATTAAAACAACATTATGAATAATGGTTTGGCTCCCATATGTACAAATGTTTTCTCTATCTTGGAGTTTCCTTTTTCTATTCCTTTTTTAAGTTATCATGAGAGATACATGTGTTGGATACAAATTGTAGTAATTTAAGACAACTGGTTTTCACTTATTGCTATGTGGATGTAGACACTTAAATTTGAATAATTAATTCAATCAAATTAAATTCACTTGGTCGCTTGTATTAATTAAATAATCCATATTATTTAATTAAATATAGCATTTCTTTTGGCTAAATTAATTTAATTAATAAAGCCATGTCCAATTAATTGTTTAACCTTTTAATTAATTAATTCCCCTTAAACCCTTCTACTAAATAAAATGTCACCTTTTTCTTCTTTTATTTGAATTTACTTAATTCAAATAATCTAATTTAGTCACATGTCTCCTAACCTAAACCCCCACCTAACCCTTGTCCTAAGCCTAACCCATGAGTTCTAACTAATCCCATCTATCTAACTAACTTTATCTTCTTCTAATTTGTCCCCTCACATGTGTGTGCACATTCCTAATTTCCTAATATTTAGGAAATTACAGCCAATTTTGGGTGCCCATCTCCCAAAATGGACATGTGTCTTTGAGGACATATGTCATTCCTCTTTTTGACATTTGTCCTCCTTGAGGACACTTGTCCTTCCTTGTTGAGGACAAGTGTGGAATCTCATTCCACATGGCATCTTGAGGTTTGCCACTTGCCCTCTTTGGGGACAAGTGTCTCATTTTCAACCTCCTTTCATCTCCAATCCAATTCTATTTAAACCCTCCCATTTCTATGCAAATCATCCACTTTTGCACAGTTATACCGTCATAATGCCGAAATCATCACTCACCTTGCACATCATTTTCATTCATCTCATCTTCTCATCCTCAATCATGGAGCAAAATCTAGCATACGCAACGTCATGAGCACACATCAAATTGCGGGATAATCAAATCGAGGAATTTGAATGGAGTTTGCATTACTATTTGTTATTTGATAATTTAGCTCCGTTTATTCCTTTTTAGCATCCCAATCTTGAGGTGTTTGATTTATTTATGAATGCTAGGATTGTTAATTTAGATTTCAATCGATTTTGTTTATCACCCACATTTTCATCACACAGTGGATAATGATTTATGTTGCTTATCAATTACTTTGCTGTCTTTAAGGCATTTTGATTTATTTACAATCACTAATTTAATATGTATTTTATTAAAATTGTCAAACAGGCAATGGATCTAGCATATATTTTGAGGCGTGTTCTGCAAAAGTTGAACCACCAATTAGGAAATCCTCCTTATAACTACATGATTCACTCATCACCTCTTGGAGAATCATACGAACCTTCATATTGTCACTGGTTTATACAGCTTGTGCCACAACTCACTCGTCTTGGTGGCTTTGAAATTGCAAGTGGTTGTTATATCAATCCAATATTTCCAGAGAATATTGCTACAATCTTACGAGGAGTGAATTTGCAAAATCAGTGATCTACCTGTAATTCTTATTTCCAGAGAAGTAAATAGTAAATACATTGGTGTCTTCGCTTAATTCCTTCATACCATATATAAGCATTCTCTATGGCATTAATAATATATTAGTATGTTTAAAATTGACTGCTACTTAAGGAAGGTTTCCTGTATTTTGACGATCACATTTAATCACTTTATTCATTTGCACTGAAGGAAATCCCTTAACAAAGTGAAGGTGTCCTTTTACATACAAGAATATGTTCAAATGAAAGGATATTTGTTACTCCCTGTATAGAAAATTGTATTACTTTGTATGAATTATTCTTTGATCCATTGCATGGTTAATGGATATTATGCTCTCTGGTGAGGCAAACAACTCTTCTATGGAGGTATTAATTGAGATAAATAATTTATAAAGCTTACCCGATTTTTTAATGGAAGTTGTAAGGGCTTAATTCAGTCTTTTTTTATTTATCAGTAAAATGTGTTTCTTCTTTAGCATGTAGCGCATGCTTTTATTGCAACTTATACAGAAGATATACTCTGAAGTTTTGTATTGTTAGGAAAGGACAGCAAAATTGTTTCCTTTGTTATGTTTGGAAACTTGAATTATATGCGTTGCTTGATATGAATTTGTCTCAGTGCATGATCATGTAACATATCTTTTGGTTTGTTGGCTTCCAGCTGCTTCATTTAATTTTAAGATCTTGTTATGGCTTCTCCACACCTACAATAATAAGACGAGGGCCCCTTAATCTAAGAATTCTTCCTTTAGACTTACATACAGCTGCTTTGTTTCATTCTGAGCTCTTTTGATGGCATGCCTACAATATCAAGACTAACCCTGGAGGTCCACTTAACGTAAGAGTTTCTTATTCAAACAGGCAATCTTTAACGATTTGAAGAAAGCTCTTACATTTTTTGTTGACAGATCTGGACTCAATCTGGTACGTTAATTAATTGAGTTATTTCCTTGTCACCATGAGACATGGTGACAGGCATATATGTAAAGGGATACCATATTCCGAATCAGAGTATCAAGTTATGTGGCTATAGGATGCTTGATATTTGCAAATTTCATCAGTATTAGAAATTAAAATGAACTGTCGTAAACATTGGACCATAAACAAAATGAAGTTGTACCTCTGAGCTGTGCTTTGCTATTTGATAATATTCATTGCAAAGCTGTGCTGCCCAAATCTGATTTTTTTTTAAGATAAGTTGTGGACATGGGGTCCACTCCCATAAATAAACGGTAAAAACGTTGTTAGCATCAGCCCTCTAACAGGTGTTCACCAGAATTCAAAAAACAAATGCCAAAGAGTTGCATGTCCTGCAGACAGGGGTGCAAAGAGACAACTACTTCTTAATCTAAATGCTAACCACAAAGGAGTTTGTCAAACTGTCACATCCCCTCCTATATACTCTTATTTTGATACTTAGTTGTGTTGATGCCTTAGATGGATACTGGTTTCTGAAACAATGATTTTGATGCCCTACAAGATTTTGGTTTTGCTAACAGTGGTATTCGGTTTAACAATGATGCCCTAAATGGTATTGAATGCTAGAAACAGTGGTTTAGCCTAAACGATGCCCTAGTTGAAATTGCTTTATTTCTTATTTTTGAATATTATAAACATATGAAATGTTGTGATGTTTCATTTACGTAAAGTAATGTTATAACTCATCTTTTGATTTAACGAATATAAACATTAAGGTTGAATTGTCAAGATGTCGGACTAACTACTCTAGTTTAGACAAGTGGATGCAGGAATGACTTGGCCTCCAAGAAGAAGGGGAAAAAGATATCACCGGGAAAGAGGGAAGCGAAATGGTTATGGTCAATGATTGTATGGAATATAAACTGGTATGTACTACCTAATGTTAGCTAGTGTGACCTTGTCAACCTAGTTTCCCTATTAGGACCATGGGAATTATGTCCAATAGTGTCTCCGACTTGCTCCGGCTTGTTAGTCGAACCATTGTTCTTGCGTTGCGAAATCATTATTATGTATCTTCTTATATCGTCTTAATTAATACCTTTATTAGACATGTTTTCGACTTGAGGAAGTTGACTCCGTATAGATTTACGTTAAAAAATATATACTTTGTTCAATTGTAAAATAATTCTAATAAAGGTATATTGTTATTAAATTTTAATTGTTTTAAAAGAAAGAGAAATATTTATTACCTTTATTAGTTAATTTAATGTTATTATAAAAAAATATATATTCTAAGACTTAGTCTTTTCAATTTCTCTTGGACCTTATTACGTTCTTTTAATTCCATTTTTATTAAATATTAGTGCCGTCTCGTTAAATTTTTTTAATCTTCTTATCCCTTATTAGGATATTTTTTGTATTTTTCGAATAGATTATTAAAGGGTGCTATGAGGCTTTTTGAAAATTAATTTCTCATCGGACGTGATTCCGCCTCCCAGAGCCATGATGGGGGATGGCAAAATCATAGTGAACTTCCTCGTAAAACATTAGGGTGGCGGAGCTTATAGGGAGTGGAACGATTCTGGTCTTAGGGATTATTCTCTTCTTCTTCGGCAGCTCTTTTTTTTTTCATTTTTTTTCTGATGGACTGGAGAACCAACGGGATGGAGTGAAGGCACCGTATTTCCTAATTCTTTTGTAGTGGAAGGAAGTGCATCCAGCCACCATAGTTGCCAGAACTTCTCTGTTAGTCACGCTGTTCAATACTCTTGCTGTTCCAATCCTTTTCATATTCCAGGCATGTGCACTCTTTGATATCTTTCTTTTTTAGTAGAGAGCATATATACTATTGCAATGGGGCATTAGCTTAAGACTACGAAGAGGTCTTTAGTGTTAAGTGTTGTATCCTCTTGAGAAATCTAGCTAAATAATTTTCCTTATAACTCAACAAAGCTTCTCCATTTATTCTTTCCTTCCTATTTTCCGCGTTGTTGTTCCTGAAGGAGTTTTTGTAAATACAAGTACTGACATTCTTTATATATTCATTTACTGTTCAGTAGGGACCTTTGCCTCAACAAGAAATTAATGAGAATATAATTAATGAATGGTAAATTTAAAATAAGGGCTTACACCCAGTCAAAAGAAGATTAACATGTAAGTGTGAGATAAAAGTATTAACCTCACAAGTACCATAAGAAAATTTTTGGTGAATTTCCCGTTTTCTTATTTTTGCTAATTAATCAAGAGTGCAAGTCGGATAGGGTGGAACTGAGTCTCATAAAACATGTAGACAAATCCTTGGCCAAAGTGCACTAGCTGCATGTAGTGCTTGTCAGTTCTAAGAATCCAGATACAGTCCTAGTCAGGAAATTATACCCGTTAGCAGGCAGCTATAGGGTGTAATTGATTACGACTGTAGGGTCTTACACCAGTTCCAGCATGACTTGACGTAACCTTTCTCCTTAACCCTTGCGGAGGGTCGGGCCACTTCAGTTCGAAGTGAGCAAGGGGGATCAAAATCGATCAAAGGATGGGTGGATAAACGCCCTGGTGATATCTTTTTCCCCTCTATGATTCAGAGAGAATTTAAAGATGAGCAAGTTTGCCAGATAATAAATGAAAAGTACATTCTAAACCCTTCATCTTTTCCTTTATATAGAAATTAGTTGCAAACGTATTTTCTGTTCATGTTTCCAAAGAACTAATGTTTATTTTGTTCAATGAAGAATATTTTTCTTCCTGCACTGTAATTTTGTTTTATTATAAAAATGTATATGATAATGGCATTAGTTTTCATGTTCATTGTTTTCTTTAAAAAAAAATAAAAGGGTTAAACTAGCCGTTACTTGCTTTCTTGTTATTTAATGTTCAAAACTAGCCGTTATATGCTAGAGTTTTTGATGTATGTTACATATGGTATCAGAGCTACCAGGTTCAGCATTGGACCTGTGTGTGCAACACTTGAACAAAAAAAAAACTGATCAAGGCATTTTGGTTCTTGCCAGGATGCCGATTATTCTCAATGTGCACCCTTGGGCGATCATGAAACCCTTGCAGCAGCTTGGGAGAGGATCAAACAGCAGAGGCGCAAATGGACGCCCGAGATAAGAGCTGAAGTTAAAGCAGCCCTCCTAGCAGAACACAAACATCTAACTAAAACAAAGACAGAACAACAAAACCCCCAAAACATAAAAGAAACTGTTCAGACTTCAAGAAAAACAAAAGAACCAATCTTGCTTACCACCATAGTAGCTGAGCCAGTTCATGTTCCTGTTGTAACTAAACTAGATCCACCAATTGTTCAACGAGAGCCTACTCCAGGCTACAGACTTCTATCCTATATTGAACTTCCTGATCAGGAGGAGCCCATTACGGGCAGTGAGTGCAGTGAAGACAATGAGAACAACTCTTAGATAGGATGTTTATATATCAATGTAAATACAATTTTGGTTTGAACTTGTTAAATCCAATGTAAACATAATTTTGGAAAAAAAAAAACAAACATTTTTGTTGTGTAATCTTTTTGGCAACTTCTGAATGTTTGTTTACTGTAAATTATTGATATTTTACCTTATGTTGGTAATACTTAAAATATATAGTTTAATCAAAACTTTCCAATAGGTACTAAAATTTATCAAAATGGAAGACAGAAGGAGCAGTGACCCTATTGAAATACCTAGATCTCCAACAGAAAAGTTAGACAGATTCTTGTCGATGATGCAAGAAACCCAAAACCGAATAGGGAATTTGGAACAAAGGGTCCGGTTTTTGGATGAAAATGAGGGTAGGGAAACTGAAAGTCAGTCTAGGGAGAGAGATAGCAGGTAGGAACATTTTAGTGAGCGCAGGGAGGAATATTCTCATATCGGAACTCAAAGTTCAGAAAAGAATTTTGGAATTGGCATCATATCAAAGGATATGAAGAAGGTCAAACCTCCTCAATTCGATGGAACTGTGACCGGGGATGCCGCTGAAGCATGGCTAACCGGTGTGGAAAAATACTATGACATTAGGGACTACACTGAAACCCAAAAGGCCGTATGGGGTTCCTATCAGCTAACAGGGGAAGCTGCTGGATGGTGGGAGAGTAAGAAAGCTGAACTGAAACTAAAACCATCTAGTTTGACTTGGACCAAATTTGTGGAGTTGTTTAGGCAAAGGTGGCTTCACAGCTCTTCTATGAACAGAAACTATCAGAATTCCAAGATCTTCGACAAGGAGAATTATTAGTTAATGAGTACACAAAGAAATTTAATCGGTTACTCAAATATGTTCCGCAGTTGCAATTAGATGAAACGTTTTGCCTGAGGAAGTATATTATGGGACTTAATAACAGAATTGGAGGACCGATAGATGTCTTAGCTCCCTTGACTACTGATGAAGCCTATGAAAAGGCTGTCCGTCAAGAATTGAAACTCAAGAAGGATGACTCCATCAGAGATAAAAGTCGAAAAAGAGGAAAGGGGTTTTAGTCTTTTCAGTCCTTCAGGAAGAGAACTGATAGAGAGGAAACTGTCGTCATGGGGGAAAAGAAGTTCAAAGGTTATCGTTAGGATATCCAAGGAGACAAAAAGCTTGCGTCTAATAATAACAGAGACAATGATCCACGTAGTAAGACAACTGAAAAAAAAGAACCCCAGGAGGATGTTTTACATGTGGAGGAGAACACTATGCAAACCAGTGTCCCACTAGCACACAAGGGGGACAAGCTCGGAGGAACCCTCTCCCTAACCAGCAGACAACCTTCCAGCAAAGAATCCATGCAACAGTAGATAACAGGCAGACAAACTATCAAATCACTCCCATTGAGATGATAGGTATGCTCTATGGTAATCCAGTATCCATTTTCATAGACACAGGAGTCACAGAGAATTTTATTTCACCTAGGATACTTAGTAGATTTCCAAAAAGGACTGGGTATATGGCTAATGCATGGACAGTTGAATATGCGAATTAGTCTAGAGCCCAGGTAGAGCAATGTTTGTTTGAGGCCAAGGTTGAGCTACCAAGCTTTGCAACAGAGGTTAACCTGTTTGTAGCACCCTTAGGATCGTATGCCATTATCTTAGGAATGAAGTGGTTGTGGCAACATCGTGCAAGGGTGGATTGTTTCTATAAAATTGTGGAATGTTTGGATGATTTAGGCAATGCAGTATCCTTACAGGGTATCAAGAAGGAAGTTAAGTCGAGACAACTCCACATCTCAGCTGAGGCACAGTAAAAAAAGGGATGTCAACTGTTTGTCGTTAAGATGGAAGAAATGGATGGTAATGGAGAACGTAAGGAGTCCTTTGAAGATAAATACCCTTATCTTTGTGACTTTCGTGATGTGTTTCCTGAGGAGTTGTCGGGATTACCCCCAAAAAGAGTCTTTGACTTTTCTATAGATCTCGTACCTGGTGCCACTCCCATATCTAAAGCACCCTATAGAATGATGACAGTAGAGCTGGTGGAATTGAAAGCGTAGTTACAAGAGTTGCTTGATAAAGGTCTAATTCGATGTAGCATGTCTCTATGGGGAGCATCGGTCATTTTTGTCAAAAAGAAAGATGAAACTCTTCGATTATGTATGGATTACAGGATGCTCAATAAAATAACAATCAGAAATAAGTACCCCTTAACCCGTATCTATGATCTATTTGACCAAATGCAGGGGGCCATCGTATTTTCTAAAATCGACTTGCGGTCTGGGTATCATCGGTTGAGACTCAAGGAAGAAGACACCTAAAGCGACCTTTCGAACTCGTTATGGGCACTACGAGTTCACGGTCCTACCATTTGGACTAACTAACGCATTAGCTGCATTTATGAACCTTATGAACAACGTGTTCCATGAATGTTTGGATCGATTCGTTCTAGTTTTTTTGGACGATATCCTTATATATTCCAGGAACGAAGAAGAACATTTGAAACATCTTCGCTTAGTATTGCAGCGATTACGAGAACATCAATTGTATGGCAAATTGTCCAAGTGCACCTTCTTTCAGAAGGAAGTACAGTATCTTGGGCACATCATTTCCGCAAAAGGTATTGCAGTAGATCCAACTAAAATCAAAGCCATTTCCGAGTGGCTGGTTCCTAGAAATGTTCAAGAAGTCGGAAGTTTTATGGGCCTAGTAGGGTACTATAGAAAATTCGTCCTGGATTTTTCTTGAATCGCTCATCCCATCACTTCCCTCCAAAGAAAAGGAAAACGATTTCAATAGATAGAAAAGTGTCAACAAGCCTTTGAACTCCTTAAGGACAAGCTAACCTCGACACCAATCGCTCATCCCATCACTTCCCTCCAAAGAAAAGGAAAACGATTTCAATGGATAGAAAAGTGTCAACAAGCCTTTGAACTCCTTAAGGACAAGCTAACCTCGACACCGATCTTGAAGGTGCTAGACCCCGAAGGACAATTTTTAGTAGTAATTGATGCTTCGGGAGAAGGCTTAGGGGGAGTGTTAATTTAAGACGGGCAAGTAATTGCATATGAGTCTCAGAAACTCAAGAATTATGAAATGAACTACGCACCCCATGATTTGGAACTAGTTGCTATAGTTCATGCTTTACAGAGATGGCGTCATTACCTAGTGGGAAAGCCCTTTGAGTTATGATCAGACTATCAAGGATTAAAGTATGTATTTACACAACCTAATTGAATGCCCGCCAAATAAGATGGTTGGAATTAATCTCTGACTACGACTTTGAAATCAATTTCATCAAAGGAAAGGAAAACTGTGTGGCGGATGCCCTGAGTCGTAGACGACATATATTGGCTATAACTTCCATCCAAACAAGCTTTAGACAACAGGTCCTTCAAGGTTCAGGAAATGACAAATTCTATCTCCAAGTAAAAGAAGCTCTCCAAAATAACCCACAGGATCATAGGTATGACGGATTTAAATTTGAACCCAACAGGTTGTTACAATTTGAGGGCAGAATGTATATTCCAGAATCTTTGGAACTAAGGAAATTAGTGTGGAAGGAAATACATACTGCTCCGTATTCAGGTCATCTCGGAGTTACCAAGCTTTTAGCAGATGTTAGACCTTTGTATTCTTGGAAGGATATGAAAAAGGATGCAGCCAAATTTGTAGCCAGCTGTCTCGAATGCCAAAAAGTCAAGGCAAAGCACTTGCACCCAGCAGGATTACTCCATCAACATGCCATACCAGAATGGAAGTGGCAGGTAATCAGTATGGACTTTGTTCAAGGTTTACCCATGTCACAGAATAAGCACAATACCATTCTTGTGGTAGTAGATAAACTTACAAAAGTGGCCCACTTTATACGGGAAACCTCACAAACGGAGCACCCACATTAGCCCGCAAGTTTGTGCAGGAAATTTTTAGACTTCACGGAGTTCTAGAGAAGATTATATTTGATAGAGATGCGAGAATAATGTCCAGATTTTGGCACACTTTTTGCAGCATTGGGCACTCAATTGAATATTAGCTTAGCCTACCATTCGGAAACTGATGGTCAAACAGAGCGAGTCAACCAAATACTGGAAGACCTACTTCGAATGTACTGTATGGGCCAACAATACAAGTGGGAGGACTATTTACCTTTAGTAGAATTTGCCTATAACAACACTTATCAATCATCTATCAAAATGGCTCCATTCGAAGCTTTGTATGGAAGGAGGTGCAAAACTCCTATCAGTTGGGATAAGTTGGAAGATAGGATAGTCCTCGGTCTAGAGATGCTTTCAGAAATGGAAGGGCAAGTTAAGTTGATTCGATAGAGGTTAGCAGAGGCTAACGATCGGCAGAAAAGTTATGCAGATGCAAAGTGAACGCCCAAACATTTTGAGGTGGGAGAGAAAGTGCTCCTTCGAGTCAAACCTCAAAAAAGTGCCATCACCTTTGGAAAATCCTCCAAACTAGCTCCCAGATATGTAGAGGACCTTTTGAGGTTCTGGAAGTCGTCAACCCAGTCACTTATAGGATTGCTCTACCTCCGGCTTTTGCCCGGTTGCATAATGTTTTTCATGTATCATATCTTAAGAAATATGTAACGGATTTTGACCATATAATTGATTGGAATTCCTTGCAGGTGTAGGACCCAGGAGTGGTCGTGATCGAGCCCATTAGGGTGCTCGAGACACGTAAGCTCCGCTTATGAAACAAAGAGGTTAGACAATGCAAGGTCCAGTGGGACCAATACTCTAAAGACAGTGCTACCTGGGAAGACTATGATGAGATACATCAAAAATTTCCTTACTTGTTTAATGCTTATAATCAGTTAATTTAGCTTAGCAATATTTTGATGTTGTAAATATTGTAAATAATTTGGAAACTTCAATCATCAAGGATGATGATTCACAAGGGGGAGGATATGTCACATCCCCTCCTACATACTCTTATTTTGATACTTAGTTGTGTTGATGCCTTTTAGATGGATACTGGTTTCTGAAACAATGATTTTGACGCCCTACAAGATTTTGGTTTTGCTAACAGTGGTTTTCGGTTTAACAATGATGCCCTAAATGGTATTGAATGCTAGAAACAGTGGTTTAGCCTAAACGATGCCCTAGTTGAAATTGCTTTATTTCTTATTTTTGAATATTATAAACATATGGAATGTTGTGATGTTTCATTTACGTAAAGTAATGTTATAACTCATCTTTTGATTTAACGAATATAAACATTAAGGTTGAATTGTCAAGATGTCGGACTAACTACTCTAGTTTAGACAAGTGGATGCAGGAATGACTTGGCCTCCAAGAAGAAGGGGAAAAAAATATCACCGGGAAAGAGGGAAGCGAAATGGTTATGGTCAATGATTGTATGGAATATAAACTGGTATGTACTACCTAATGTCAGCTAGTGTGACCTTGTCAACCTAGTTTCCCTATTAGGACCATGGGAATTATGTCCGATAGTGTCTCTGACTTGCTCTGGCTTGTTAGTCGAACCATTGTTCTTGCGTTGCGAAATCATTATTATGTATCTTCTTATATCGTCTTAATTAATACCTTTATTAGACATGTTTTCGACTTGAGGAAGTTGACTCCATATATATTTACGTTAAAAAATATATACTTTGTTCAATTGTAAAATAATTCTAATAAAGGTATATTGTTATTAAATTTTAATTGTTTTAAAAGAAAGAGAAATATTTATTACCTTTATTTGTTAATTTAATGTTATTATAAAACAATATATATTCTAAGACTTAGTCTTTTTAATTTCTCTTGGACCTTATTACGTTCTTTTAAAATCCAATTTTATTAAATATTAGTGCCTTCTTGTTAAAATGTTTTATCTTCTTACCCCTTATCGGGATATTTTTTGTATTTTCGAATAGATTATTATAGGGTGCTATGAGGCTTTTTGAAAATTAATTTCTCATTGGGCGTGATTCTACCTCCCAAAGCCACAACGGGGGATGGCGAAATCATAGTGAACTTCCCCATAGAACATTAGGGTGGCGAAGCTTATAGGGAGTGGAATGATTTTGGTCTTAGGGATTATTCTCTTCTTTGACAGCTCTTTTTATTTTTCATTTTTTTTCTAATGGACGGGAGAACCAACGGGATGGAGTGAAGGCACTGTATTTCTTAATTCTTTTGCAGTGGAAGGAAGTGCATCCAGCCACCATAGTTGCTAGGACTTCTCTGTTAGTCATGCCGTTCAATACTCTTGCTGTTCCAATCCTTTTCATATTCCAGGCACGTGGACTCTCAAAGCTTTCTTTTTCAGTAGAGAGCATATATACTGTTGCAATGAGCCATTAGCTTAAGACTACGAAGAGATCTTTAGTTTTAAGTGTTGTATCCTCTTGAGAAATCTAGCTAAATAATTTTCTTGTAACTCAACAAAGCTTCTCCATTTGTTCTTTCCTTCCTATTTTCTGCGTTGTTGTTCCTGAAGGAGTTTTTGTAAATACAAGTACTGGCATTCTTTATATATTCATTTACTGTTCAGTAGGGACCTCTGTCTCAACAAGAAATTGATGAGAATATAATTAATGAATGGTAAATTTAAAATAAGGGCTTACACCCAGTTGTTTAGTCCTTAATGTGAGGTTGGTAAACTCACGGATAAAACAAGGATTTCCCACACGTACCAACTATTCATGTAACAGAACATTCATATATCAAAGCATAAGTAACAACAACAAACATCTATACCAGAAGAATGATATCTTTATTGAATTCTCAAAAATATGCCAATACAATACCATCCCTGCCGAGGTTTCATCTGAACCATATATAGACTCGATGGTTGGCCAAGTTGCCAACCGTCACTAACTACAAACTACCCAATGGGAACCTCTCGATGACTCAAACATAAAAATAAACATAAACACCTGTCCCAACTACAACTAACATGTGTTATTGACCCCTAACATCAGCCCCCTCAAAAAGTAGTCGTCTTCCAGACGACGAAGACAGTAGTAGCTGGAATACAAAACAAAAGACTAGGACTGAGAAGGGGGAGGAGGCGTCCCTGTAGTGGTTGAAGAAGAAGGTGGTTGCCCTGTGTGGAGTCTGAGGTTCTTCTCTGCAAACAATTGTCGTTCCCATGCCTTCTTCACCACGTGTGCGGCCTCCAACAGTTTTTTGTCCTTTTGCTTCATCTGTAAGGTAAGCTCGACCGCTTTTGCTGCCAGTACTTGCACCTTCTTCTTTTGCATGCTGCAACGGGCCTCATTAGTAGTCACCTTTGTTTCTAGCTCATCCTGCAGGTTCTTTTCTACTACCTCTAGCTGTGTATGCTGATCTTCAAGCTCTGCCCACCACTTCCTGTTGTCCTATGCTTCTCGGCAACAGACATCCTCACATCCTGGTCTATGATAGAGGTAGTCCTGTTTTGTGTCTGTTGTGGCCCAATAGCCATGGTGTGTGGTGCAGGGGAGGGGGGGGGTGAGGTGTGAGTGCAAACTGCCCCAGCCACCCATCCAACGATGCATCTATATCCTCATCCGTCAGTGTCTCTAGTACTGCCAACTCCTCTAGACCATCCCCTGCCTCATCTTTGTCCGCTGGTACCGTACTAGCACTTGGCGTACTGGTACCTGTCGGTACCGTACTAGTATCTACTGGTACCGCACCAATACTTGCTGGTATCGTACTAGTGCTTGTCGTACCAATACTTGAACCTGCCGTACTGTTGACGTGTATTTTGTACACAATCATACACAGAATAAAATACCCAAGGGTACCTTATCCTCTCTTGAATAAAGCCTCTGATTGCTGAAGATATCGCGGAAAAGGATCAATCAGGATGACTCCAAGGTTCTTGTATGTAGGGTCTCTACGTGTGGATAAGCTCTCTGTGGTATGATGTGATTTGCTGGAATCACAAGGGGACTTACATTTGATGATTGAACGTCTGATCTGCTTTGAATATTGCTGGAACACAGGCTCTTGCTAGCTTTGATTTGAAAAAAAGGAAAAAAGACGAGGGCGAGGAAAGGATCTAATTCTAACACTAAGAATGTAAGAGCAATGAATGATCTTTGATGAAATTCTAACTAAGTCTTGTTTTGACATCGCTGGAACATCTCCACAAGGTTAGTGCGATCTTCGAAGGAAAGGTTTATGATGTTCAAATCATCACTGCAGGCATAGACACCATCAGGTTGATGCATATCAATGAAGAAGCGACAATTGAAGTTAAGCTTAAGCTGAATGATTCCAGTTGACTACACAAGGCAAGTCTGCAATCAACAAACTGCTAGTAGTATGGATATACGAATTCCACCATCAATCAAGCACATTTCTTCCACTCATTTATTAACATGAAATCAAATATGAGAAGTATAAAGACCATGCAAATTGTCGAATCGACCCATAAATTTCACCATTTCTTCAATGAAGTTACAAGTCTTTTACAACAACATCTTGGCAACAATCTTTGCCTTCTCTCTCTACTCTACTCTAATTGCTATTCTCTCTCCATCTTCTAACTGCTTCCAACTATTCCTAACTATTCTAACTATTTCTAATTCCTTTAACTATTGCCTTTACAAAATGAAATGCCGGGGCTTATATAGTGCCCTCAATACAATTCGATGGCTTAGATCAATTCGAGATCAATGGCCAAGATTCAACAATGAAAACCCTAATTAGGGTTTGTTACAACCATTACATAACATTTAATGCTTGACCAGTGATAAAATTGTATTGCTTGGACACATGTCCTCTCTAGAAAAATCGATCAATGGATAGCCGGGGTAGGTACATCGGAGTTTGTGCCACCTTCTATGAATTAGGTACATTGAACCTGGACATTGTTGAGGTGGACCAATCCGACTGGAGGAGTGATGACTAGGATGCCACCTCGTCTGACACTTGTAGCTTGGTAGATATTCAATTTGATGTCGTTGAGAAGCTATCTTTAATTAACTCTTGTTCTAACTCCTTTTGTCCTTGATTTGCAGGATGATGACGTACCTCGCCTTGGAATGCTGGATTAGAAGAAGTCGCCCTTGATGACGTTAGTCCAAAGAAGGCCGTCCTTGTCGATGCTAGGCTGGAGGAGGTCGCCCTTGTCCTTGCTTGACCGTCCTTGTCCTTGCTTGATCGTCCTTGAGGAGAGTCTTCCGACTTGTAGATCTTTCGAGCTTGGAGTCGCCATCTTGATACCTACACAACATTTCAAAATTAGTAACATGTTTTGCAACGTGGAAATATAGACTAGAAAGAGGATTTAAGTTTTAAATTAGGAAACCTCATGATAAATCTTTGAATTATCATTTCCTAAATTTAACTAAGCCACTTGAAATTGAAAATTGAGACTAGGAGAATCTCGCCATACCTCCACTTGAGAACTAAATCTAAGAAAAGATGCAAAATTAAGCAAGTTTGCTTAGGCAAAATGAAGATCAAAGTCTTCTAATGTGCTTCTTCTACCAACTTCACCACCTCTAGCCTTCAACGCCTTGAGGAAAATTCGCTCCACCTCTAGCCTTCAACAAAATTCGCTCTCCCTCTTGAATCAAAACTCGCACTTCTACTTGGATGAGATTTCACACTTCTATTGCTCCTTCAAAATCGCACTTGGACAAATGATTGAATGATGGGTTAACATGCTCAACACACCTCCACTATATAGGCGCCTACCTCTTTATTTTCACAAAGGCCGACTTTTAGAAATAAGGCAAATAATAAGCAAATTTAAATAAAAGGGAGGCCGACTTTATAAAAATATAAAAATATAACCCCAAGCGCTCTCCCTTTTTATTTAATTTAATAATTAATCAATTTAAATGCCTTTGTATTTAATAATTTCGATTTTTAAAAGGGCCCAATCAATTATTAAATGCCTTATGCGCTATTTTTCAAATGCCATTTTAATCAAATAATTCAAAGTTTTTATCGAATTTCAGCATTTAATGTATTTCAACATTTATTGGCGCCAAAACATGAGAGATGTAAGGGATACAAACCACATCGCTCTGGTCCCTGGGAGAGGGACAGGAGCGATTATACATTTAGGTCCTCCATCTTGCATTTTTCACGTTTGAAACTTCATCTCCTACGTTCAAACTGGGATCTTCATTCGTAACTTGATGCTTGACCGATTCTATTTTGTAAATGAATGCCTCTTAGAACCATCATCGCCCTGGTCCTTGACTGAAGGACAGGAGCGAACCTTGCATTTAGCTCAAATTTGCCAACCTTTTGTCTTTAACCTCTCGTTCATCATCTTCTTAAAGATATTTTCAACCTTGTGCAACCTTGCCCTGACGTAATTTTTTGAAGGAAATGACCAGTTTAGTAGAAATCGCCCTGGTCCTTGACTGAAGGACAGGAGGGAACCTCTGTTCCTTGGGCTGGATTTATTAAAATTCGAAGGGGAAGTCTAAATAACCAAGATTTCGCCCTGGTCCTTGACTGAAGGACAGGAGCGAACTTTCATTTGTAGGCTCAATCATTCTTTGCCAATGTTTAAAACTATCTTCAATGGATCCGCTATGCTCCCCTTCACTTATCTTTGACATGGAATTTGCTTCAAATTGGTGAGAAATTTGTCTTAGGAAGAAATCGCTTTGGTCCCTTGGAGAGGGACAGGAGCGCCTAGGACAAAATAGGCTTCACTGGCGTCTTGCACTCTTCAAAATTATATTCAATAGATTCGTTACGCCTCCTTTTACTTGCTTTAAACTTAAAAACTCATTTCACTTCGCCAAAAACTTGTCTTGTGGAGGAATCGCTCTGGTCCCTTGGAGAGGGACAGGAGCGCCCTAGCCAGTCACCTTGGGCCCTTGGAGAGGGACAGGGGCGAACTTGTTACTTAGGCCGATTTTCTTCATTGTGGCATACTTAAGTTATATTCAACGGGCAAAACATACTTCCCTTGACCTCCTCAAATCGCGAAACCACTTAAATCTTGCAAGGATAATGCGAAATTGGAATTCAAGCTCCGGTCCTTCAGTGAGGGATAGGAGCGATTTTTGCTCTCAGGGCCAAATCTTTTTACTTTTCACTTCAAATTTCCTTCGCGGAGGAAAATATCATCTCTTTACACGCCATGAATAAAAGTTTGAGTCCAAACAAGGTCTAAAAATGTGTATATGAATAAAATCGCTCTGGTCCCTTGGTGAGGGACAGGAGCGAATTTACCTTTCTAGACAAATACTCCATCATTTCATCGTCCTTAATCAAGTCTGGATGCTCTATCACGTTTATTTTGTCCTCCATCATGCCTTTGATGTCTCAATTTGTCCAAACGAGGTCAGGAATGACTCCACTAAGCTTTTTCGCTCTGGACCCTTGGTGAGGGACATGAGCGATTCGCCTTGGACCCTTGGAGAGGGACAGGAGCGCTTTTCACTCTGGATCCTCAGTGAAGGACAGGAGCGAAATTTGACTTTTCGAACTCTCTATCAGGACAATTTTAATGGAATATAACATTTAAGTATAAGAAAGAAGATGTCACTTATACTTTAAGTTATATTCCATATATACTTTCAGGATGTTTGAGAGTGGTTTCAGACCTCCAGGAGTTATATAGCAAAATCTAGTTTTTGGAGGTTTTTCAGTTTCTAGACTTAGTCAAATTCAGGATCAGGACATTCCAGACTTAGCCAAATTTCAGAATCAAGACATCACTCAAGCCGGACTTGCTATCCTATTGATCTCCCCGACGACACTCAAAAAGCAAAGGCTAGCTAACAAAACCCTAAAAGACCAAAAAACAAACCCTAAAAAGCAAAAAAGCAAGGGTCCCCATTTGCAATGGGGCGATGTGTGAAAACGTCACAACACGTACTAGTACCAATTCCCTATACGACAACCTCGTCTTTCCCTGGTACGACCTTTGCCATTGTCTGGTCTGCCATATTGGTATTGTCCGCGGCTTCCGACGCAAGTACAACTAAGCTGATCTGTGGTAGTGACACCTGATGTTGTGCCGGTGGTTCTCCTTCATTGATTTTTAAGAACAACACCCCTAATGGTCGTACATCCCCCACCAGACTGGCCACTATAAGTGCTTCCTGTGGTATCGAGTGTGCCGAAGATAATTTTGGGGGTCCAGGCAAAGACGCCCTTGTATTCCAGGAATATCCTGAAAGTCGTTGCCTTCAGTACGGGGTTCTAGTCATCCCCTATGAGTATCACCTGCGGGTCCTTGTCCTTGCCTAGATTAACTTTTTTCACATCCCTTTCCTCGTACTTGATGGGTTTGTCTCGTTCAAACTAGCGGGCTGGCGTGTCATCCACCCATGCCATTCCCTCTTGGTACCTATTGTACTCCGGTGGAAATGACTGTTCTTCCATACCGCCACTTGATTCCCCAATCTCGCATATTTGCAACATGTGGCACCTAGGGTGGAAGACCTCGTAGTCCTCCATCTGCCAATGGAAGAGTTCGGCCAGTGAACTAGTTCCATCTTCGGAGCATCCGTCCAGTTCTAGCACTCCTTCGTTGGGTTCCTTCCCTCTGTCTCCTTCGGAACCCCACTCCCATCTATTTGAGTCCTGAGTTGGAGTCAGACGACGCAAGCTCTTCATTGACGGACTGATTCCTCAGATCAATCACATACTTATGATCTTCACTCTCGATTGAGAGTGTATTCTTCTTCCAGTTATGATTGACTCTAGCCATGATCTACCATCCCCTTCCCAGGATGGCGTTGTACGCTTTTCTCTCGTGGAATGATTATGAAGTCCAGGAGGAATTGTTGTGTCTCGATCACCACCTTTTGTGCCATGAGAGTCCCGAGGGGTTTGATGCCGTGCTGGTCCGCATCGACGAGGTGAAATGTTGGTGGGCAGAGGGTAGGCTTGCCCAGACCTCTCCAAGTTTCTTCCGATAGCACGTTGACTCCAGACCCGCCATCCACAATGGTGTTTGTGAGCTTCTAGCCCATTATGTCCATCTCCACCATGACAGGTTTCCGTCCAATGCTTACCGTGAACAGCATAGGGTCCATGGCAACCGTACCGGGTTCCTTCACCGGAGCCGCACTAGGTGGTTCCGTTGCTGTTCGGTGTTCCTGGCCAACGGTGATGTCATCGGCTGCATTTGTCAGGGCCGTTCTCAACTGTGGCATGGTCTGTAGAAGTTCGGATACCTGCACGGGTATGGTGGTCTATAACATCTGCTTAATGATAGTTTTCTTCGGTCCTAATCGAAGGGGTACTGGCAGTCGGGTGCGAAGCCCTTCGTTCTTCTGCCATCGCCTGCTCAATATCTGCCCTAGCTTCCTAGAGTCTTTCCTTCTCCATGCGAGGGTCCGGATACATGGCTTTCTTGTTTTGCAATCTTGTGATTGCCAGTATGCCTTCCTCCGGTTCTTCTACCTCCAGCATATTCACCCCTTTTTGCTTTGGACACGCTGTGTCCTCATGATTCCCCGGACCGCACCATTTGCACAACAAACTTCCTGCGTCATCTCCATTTTGACATTCCCGTGCAAAGTGTCCCCATTCGTTGCATTTCCGGCATTGGATCATGGGTTGTCCCTTTGCGTCCTATTGAATTCTACTCCTCGGAGTGTTAGTATTGGGCCTGTTGTTATCGCACCGGTTGTTTCGGTACCCTCCAGGAGAGGCGTCAGAGTTTGTTGCCGGCTTCAGAGGTGTTGCTGGCGGTGTCATTTGGTCGGGTTGGGCGTAGAGCACTTGTGTGCTCCGTGCTTTTAAGTTGTACGGGCATTCCTTAATGGAATGTCCCATTACTTGGCAGATGCCACAAAAAGCTTTACGAGGGCAACTCCCCTTAGTGTGCCCTTTTGTTTTGCAGTCGGTGCACCATAGTTCCTTTCCTTCTTTGCCACTTTCTTTGTCAGCCTTTAGTTCTTTCATCATTCTCATCATATCCCTTCGGAGTGCTTGCACCGTTTTGGACTCCTCGTCGTTGCCTTCATCTCACCCGACACTTCCCTTGGGATGTCTTATTTTCACTTTCAATATCCATCGCACAATTGTATGCTTCGTCATACGAGGGCGGAGGGACCACCTTCATCTTCCATCTGAGAGACGTTACCAATCCTTTAACAAACCATCTCTTCTTGAGGCCATTAGCTGGCTGGTTCTCCATTTTGTTGAACAGTTCCCTCAGCCTTCTATTATATGCCCGCACGCTTTCACTTTTTCCCTGCTTGGTATTGTAAATCTTTGCCACGATTTCATTGTCATCCCGTAGGAGTTTGAACTCCTCTTGGAAAGCCTTCTTCAGATTGTTCCAGGACGTTTTATACTGGGCATCCAGGTCTGTATACCAATCAATTGCTATTCCTCGCAGAGTGGCTGGAAATGCCTTCAACTAGTAATCCCAGTCGTCCTGGCCATTTGCTTCCCAAATGGTCACGCATGTCTTACAATGTCGTACGGGGTCCTCTGACCCGTCGCCCATGAATTTTGGAAGCTTTTGTTTCTCCAGGGTGTGTGCCATTATTTTTGTCTAGAGGGTTTAATGTAGTGCTTGGAAGTTACTATATGCCCGGAAGGTATTATGTGTCTGGAAGGTACCGTACACTCTTGATCTGGTTGGACCCTTGTTCGCAGGGCTTTGGTCACCCTCGCTCCTATAGTCCCTCCTTCTTGGGGTTTTTGGATCGGACCCTCCTATTTTGGTTTCCTCTGACAAGGACAAATTCTTGATGCCAGATAATGCAATGTTGCTTCAAAAATATTGGCGACCTCTTCGTGTAGGTCCCGCACCGCCTCCTCTCCTTGTTCGGAATACTCTGATGGGTTGCTTTGCGACTCGGCTCCAAAGTCTTCTTCACTCAACGTCGAGTGTGGGGCCTGGTTGGCTAGATCTTCCTCCACTACGTCCGGAAGTGGCAGGTTCCTGGCGACCTCCGCCAACTCCTTCCACGTACACGACCTTTGTCTCTCCCGACTACGACTTTGACTCACACTTCGACTTTTGCTACGTTTCTCAGGGCTCTTCGAGTTTGCAACCTCCCTTAGCCATTGTCTTCGCTCGGCCTGTTCTTTTATACGGAGAGATATCTGTACAGTTCCCTCGTCTACTCCTTCGGTGGCAGTGGTATGTTTGTCTTTGTTTGGCCGTAGGGGCATTAAGTGCCAGAGGTACGGCATCGACTTGTCTCCCTCTCCTCTTCCTCCCTACAGTTGCGCTCTTCGTACCTTTGGAGTACTTGTTGCCAACGGAGTTCCCGTGCAGTTTCCTCCCTTAGGTCTTGAAATGCAATCAGATTTCTGGTGAGTAACCTTGGAATACTTCCGAGCAGGTCAAAGACGGGGGAGTGTTGACGGTGAGTTCACCATGTACCGTGCCTTCAGAGACGGCTCTCTCTTGAGCCTCCCTCTGCACGTATTGCGTGACCGACACGTCCCACAACTCTACCAAGTCTGTCGTCAACTGATCCTCTTGTGCCTCTTCTGCGGTACTTTCTTCGTGTGTGTCGCTGTCCACGACAATTAATTGCTGGTTGAATGGCTGGCCCATTAATTCCTTCCGCCATAGTTATCTCCAGGTTCGTTCAGACAACGACGCCAAAATATCTAGTCCTTAATGTGAGGTTGGTAAACTCACGGATAAAACAAGGATTTCCCACACGTACCAACTATTCATGTGACAGAACATTCATATATCAAAGCATAAGTAACAACAACAAACAGCTATACCAGAAGAATGATATCTTTATTGAATTCTCAAAAATATGCCAGTACAATACCATCCCTGTCGAGGTTCCATCTGAACCATATATAGACTCGACGGTTGGCCAAGTTGCCAACCGTTACTAACTACCAACTACCCCACGGGAACCTCTTGCCGACTTAAACATAAACACCCGTCCCAACTACAACTAACATGTGTTATTGACCCCTAACACCAGTTAGAAGAAGATTAACCTATAAGTGTGAGATAAAAGTAATAACCTCACAAGTACCATAAGAAGAATTTAAAGATGAGCAAGTTTGCCAGATAATAAATGAAAAGTGCATTCTAAACCCTTCATCTTTTCCTTTATATAGAAATTAGTTGCAAACGTATTTTCTGTTCATGTTTTCAAAGAACTAATGTTTATTTTGTTCAATGGAGAATATTTTTCTTCCTGCACTGTAATTTTGTTTTATTATAAAAATGTATATGATAATGGCATTAGTTTTCATGTTCATTATTTTCTTTAAAAAAAAAAAAAAAGGGTTAAATTAGCCGTTACTTGCTTTCTTGTTATTTAATGTTCAAAACTAGCCGTTATATGCTAGAGTTTTTGATGTATGTTACACAAACCCACATTCTATAGGAGCACAAAGTCCAAAAGATTCACTCAATCCCGACAGAAGACAGTCACTCAAATTGGGTCTTTTCGCCTTCCTTCGAAGATCAAAGTGACATTTGGTGTGTGGGTTTCATGGTTGGGAGCTTTTTTCTCTTGAATTCTGTCCAAACTTGATCTGAATGAGATGTGATCTCTATGTTCTGCTCAAAGCTTCCTAATGAATTGGCATCCTTGAGATTAGGCCCTTCAAGCTCAGGGACAGTCAAAGGTGTTGAAGTTGCTGCAGAATTATCTCCTAACTTGGATACCATATTCACCTGTACACTTTCTGAGACATCAGCAGATGCATTCTTTTTGGAATCCCCTTGTGGGACCCCTGAGTTTGGAACTTGTAACAAATCCAATGGAGAATATTGAGAAGCATTTAGCTTTGTGCTAATAGGTGCAGGAGCCAGAGGGGAACTCAACTCAGCCTGTTAATGAGGAGGGATAACATAAGGGTGAGGTTCAGCTCCAATCCACCAAGTAGGAGTATCACATGAAGCTTGATTTTCTTTTACGAGGGTTTTTGTCTTTGGACACTGCTGAGTGGAATGTTCTGTAGAGAAGCACAATCTGCATCTGAAGGCGATTCTTTCATAGTCTACAGGTTGTTGCCAGTTTCTCATGCCCACTTGCAAGACAATCTTCACAGGGAGACCATTGGAGAGATCCATCTCCACACAAATACGTGCGCAGGTGGAACTTGCACAATTGATTGTCTCCTCTGAAGCACAAAAATATTCTCCCAGTCCATTACCAATGGCTTGCAGACTTTCCAGCTCCCAAAATTGAATAGGCAGATAGGGTAAACGAGCCCAAAGGAAAGCAGAGGTGAAGATCTCTTTGTGGGGATCAAATGACGGATACTAGGGCTTCATGCATAGGAATTCACCCTGGTAAACCCAAGCTCCATATGTTTTAGCTCTTTTTCTTTATCTTCACTGGATTTGGACTCGAGAATGAAGAATCTCCTAGCATAAGGGAAGATAGTGATCTCATCCTCCAGTTCGTCTTCCCAATTTGTTGTTATCTACTCGTGAAGATCACACATTTTAGGCCCCAATTTTACAAATCTGCATATGAGGGTGTGATCTTGCAGAAATTCCTCCCTATCATGGATAGAACCCTCAATACGAATCTATGGAGTGTGTGCAGAGGGGTGGAGGGAAAGGGGGCAGCACGCAGAGTTGTGCAATTTTGAAATGTAACCTCTAGAGCCACAATTAATAAAGGCAGCAGCACAAGAACCTGAGAAGACCTTTGGTGAGCCATGCTGGTGGTCACCAATGCTGCAGAGAAAAGTATCGTGGAGCAGAGCCATAGAACCAAAAGAAAATCCTTATGATACCCTAGATGGAATTTGCGGGCAGGGAAAACTCCAACAAGCAAGAGGCAAAAGATCCAAATTGCGAGCCCTAACCCCATACTGCAGAGCCTCCTTGCAATTTTTGTTGCGATGAGGGGTGTCCATGCCAGGGACACCCAGAGTAATGGAATCAATGCTTGAACCAAGGAGTATCACACTAGGGGAAGAGGTGGGATGCACAGTTGCAGAAGTAGTGTGAGACACACTGAAATCTGTGCTGCCCAAATCTGATTTAAATTAATATATCTTGATTTCATTTTCCCTCATAATCTTGCTAATGTTCATTGCTAGCTCTCCAAATCTATTGCTCATTTCTTTGTTTGAATGAGTGAAAAATAGCTTCTATGAGAGCTTTTGACCTTTAAGAGCTAATGACATTTTATTTGCTTTAATTTGTTTTGTTTGTGGTAGAAGATATATATCAAGAGGTCACAAGATGATAGGTGACATCCCCTGCTTGCTGGAGATGTCTCATCCATGTTTCCCTGTCTTTGAAAGATTTACCCTACCCTAGGGTTCATGGCCTGTAAATTTAATAGTTTATGTATGATATGGATAAAATCATAAAAGTATATTATCACAAGAACTATCCTCTAGGACAAAACCAAGCCCTTCACTATTGTAATCTATAATTATACGAACCATTAACGAAAGAAATTTCCCCATTGGGGTGTTTATACATCGTAGCATGTGAGTTGATGTTACTAACTTGTGAATTCATTTATCCAAGTCTACTCCACAATTAATTAGCCAAATGATTTATTAGCACCTCTACGTTATTTGATGTGTACCTGCAAGTTGAGGTTTAGAGGGCGTGATGAAACTCTAGGGGCTTCACTATCATTTAGTCACAAAAGCATATGATCTAAATGGCATTTACAAACCAAATATTCAAGCATGGAAATGCTTGCAGTTGTATACCTGCTTTTGGTAGATTATTTTTTAAGCAAGTTCTACAAATGTTCTGGACAGTTTACATGTTTACGTTTTCACCAGGCCATAAAAGTTAATCCATTGTTATCCAATTATCACCTTTAGAATTATACATTATTTGATTGTGAAATACACAGATTCATGTGGTAATGAATCCACTGAGAAGGCATTATATGTAGATAGCAGGATTGTAATGTCCCCTTTTTGATTTGCCCTAGAATTTGTCCACACAATAGTTATTAATGCTATTAGTTGTTTGACATGAGGAATCTGGATCTGATCTATTACAGGTTTGATCCTTTGCTTGTCTCTGCTGTTCACAATAATCTTGGCCTGATTGGATGATTGTTGTAGATGTTTGATCTTATGGATGCTCTTCTCCAAATGATTGCTTGTTCTTCTTCAATTTACTTCCCTTTTTGTTCTGCTGTTCGATGCCTTTGGAATGATGCCTTAATTCTTCTTAAATACCTTTCTATTTCGCTGAAAGGTTGTGACTCTTACGTGGTTACCATTCTTTGGAAAGAATGGTGTCTCTTCCACGTGCCCCTGAGTAATTAATTCTTAACACTACAGGATCGCTGCCTTGACTCAATTATTATTTCTTAATTAATTCACTACCTTATGATCGCTGCTTTAACTTAATTGCTTTCTGGGCGTAATCGCTGCCAATTAGAATATAGTTGCTGTCTTGAGTATGCTGATTTCTGTCTCAAATATTCATACTACCTAGGCGGTGGCATTACAGTCCATCCTTCCCAAAATTTGCTTTTCCTCAAGTTAGTGTTTATCAAATCAAAAATAGAAATATGATGATAGGAATATGTTGGTAGTAATCATTGAAAACATATCAGTTATGAACCAAACATGGAGCATACACATGAATATATGCAAACATGGAGCATACAGGCAAATGCATGTATTGTTAGATCCCTTCTTATTGACTAGAATGCATCCATTGATATATTTTTACCTTGTAGGCATGCAGGATAAAGAAGAAAGAAAGAAGTGTTTGGATTTCAACAGGCAAGTGCATTGAAGGGTTTGGAGGAGGAAGCATGATAGGTCTGCCTGAAGCCATCCCTGCACTAAGCCCAAGAGCGGACACTAACCCTCTTGGCCTCAATGGCCGGCACATTGGACATCCACTCGGGGTGGTCTACCTAGTGGGGTGCTCGCATTTGCTTTCCCTATTCATGCTTTATCCCTTTAAGTCAATAGTCAATCGTTGGAGGGTAGGAAGAGAGCCTAACCTTGCCTTACTACTCCCATGAGCCGGGAAGGGGGCCTAACCCCACCTTGCCACTCATAAGTCATTTAGAGCTAGAATGTGGCCCTAATCCCATCTTGTTGTACATAAGCCATTTAGAGCCAAAAAGTGAGCCCTAACCCTATCTTGTTGTTCATAAGCCATCTAGAGCTAGAAAGTAGGCATAGCCCCATCTTGTTGCTCATAAGCCATTTAGAGCCAAAAAGTGGGCCTAACTCCATCTTGCTACTCTATAAGCCATTTAGAGTCAGAAAGTGGGCCTAACCCCATCTTGCTACTCATAAGCCATTTAGAGTTAGAAAGTGGGCCTAACCCCATCTTGCTGCTCCCATATGCTCATTAATGTGTTATAAATTTGCTCCAATATGCTTCAAACATTTGCTTAATATGTCTCATAGATCTTGAGGATATAAGGGCGTCGTAATTGCTAGATTGGCTTCTCCACAAAGCTCCACTTGTTTATCACCCTTTCTTCTTTTGATTAGATCATGCCGTGTTTTCTTACGTGGGTTTCCTTTTGCTTCTTCATTAGACATTGCCTCTATGTTACGTATTTGGCTTTCACATGTGTGTCCTAGCCTCCATGCTTCCTTGCATTTGAAGTACAAACCTTTCTCTTTTGGGTCTTCTCATTGTCTTTTAAGTTTTTCTCGTCTACAATCATGTCCACATTCGCATTTTCCCTTACATTGGAAACATAGTCCTTTGTTTATGAGCTCCTTTATTTCATTGTAAGATATAGGGGGATAAGATTGATTCTTTGTATGGTGTTTGTCCTTTGTAGGTGTGATGTCCGATTTTAGTGCTTTTTGGATTGCATCCTCAAGAGATGTAGGATTGAGGGCATTTACTAAGCCACAAATAGTTTCTTTTAATCCCTCGACAAATAAGTAGGCAAGTCTACTTTGAGATACTTCGGGTACCATAACTGAAAGATTTTGGAATTTAGTGGCATATTCTTGTATGGTTTCATGTTGCCTTACTTGAGTTAGCTCCTTAAAGTACCACTCGGGGTGTTTTTGATCAAAACTTTGGATAAGTTTTTGAGTGAATTCATCATATGTTGTTATATGTTGGTGGCCTTGGGTAATAAGGTCATGATGCTACCAGTCATGGGCTATTCCTTCCAAGTGGAGTATGGCGAATTTTACCCCATCTTCCTCCATCATGGGACTAAGCGAGAGGTAGGTGTCCATGTTTTGGACCCATGAATGTGCCACGACTTTCCCAAATCCATCAAAATTAGAAAAGGTTATTTTATTTATCCTTTGTTTCAATCCTTGTTGGGTTGTTTTCTTTTCCTACTAGAGATAGTTTGCATTTTAGCATCACAGTAATCCCTAAAGCAGACATTTATCCTCATTTCAGGATTAAGTCTTGAGTATTCTTCCACGATTTCATCAATATCATCCATGGTTGGAATATTTGCTTTTTCCTCTTCTATGTGTTCTTCCCTAGGTAGGAAGGGAGGTCTTGTTGGCCTAGGTTTGATACCCTCGGTGAGATGTTATTTTTGGAGTGGTTGGAGTTGGTGTCCCTCCCATTGGTTTGGTTGGGAAGAGAATTATTTATACTCATATTTTGAATGGCTTTTAGGAGAAGTTGGAGTGTTCTTTCATTTCTCTCATTTTGTTCCATGAGAGCTTGAGTGGTTTGCTCCATGAAGGTCCTCAATTCGTTGCCCATTTGTTTGCCCATTGTGTTGTTTGGTGTAGGATTGTTGGCAGATGTAAATTTCCTCCTTTCTCTTTCCAAAGCCCTTTGAGCCCTTTGGCTGGGTTGCATCAACTACCTATCACAGGATGGTAGTAAGGATTGCTTTGGTACCAATTGTAATGTCTCCTTCTTGATTTACCCTAGAATTTGCCCACACAATAGTTATTACTGCTATTAGTTGTTTGACATGAGGAATCTGGATCTGATCTATTACAGGTCTGATCCTTTGCTTGTCTCTGCTGTTCACAATAATCTTTGCCTGATTGGATGATTACTGTAGATGTTCGATCCTATGGATGCTCTTCTCCAAATGCTTGCTTGTTCGTCTTTGATTTACTTCCCTTTTTGCTCTGCTGTTCGATTCCTTTGGAATGATGCCTTCTTAAATACCCTTCTATTTCGCTGAAAGGTTGTGTGGGCAGTTACCATTCTTTCCAAAGAATGGCGTCTCTTCCATGTGCCCCTTACTAATTAATTCTTAACACTACAGGATTGCTGCCTTGATTCAATTGTTATTTCGTAATTAATTCAGTACCTTATGATCACTGCTTTAACTTAATTGCTTTCTGAGCATAATCACTGTCAATTAGAATATAGTCGCCGTCTTGAGTATGCTGATTTCTGTCTCAAATATTCATACTACCCAGGCGGGGGCATTACAAGGATGTATTGAATATTACACTGAAGTTCTTTCACAATTTAGAATGTCTTTTTTAACCTTTTGGCACATCTTGTACCCAAGCATTTTATGATGATATTCTAGCTTCACATTCACTCAGCTTCTGAAAGGAGGTATTGAGCTCATGAGCATGCCTTATATATATCTACCCACTTTTATGTCATAAGGAACAAAATATATGCAAAAATACTTCAAGAAGAAAAAAACAAACAAATCCCATAGATATGGCTTACAAAGGGGTTTTAAAGCATATTCTTTCATTTCATTGATAATAGCTGGTGGTGTACATGTCGCACTTTACTGCTCTCGGCGACTCAGAAAATATGCTACACACGCAATGCAAAGACGGATTTCTCTTTCAATCTAGATTTGATATGCCGAGACATTAAAAATGATTACATGAACAATTAAACCCTTTTCATTAATCGTGACTATTATAGTATTATCTATTACATCAGGTGATGACTATATGCCTACTTATTTATATTGCCATTGGTGCTTGGAGTCAATTACAAACTAGAAAACATTTAATGCATTCGTCTCTCAACAAAGCTGACATCAATATGGTGATTGATGCAAAGTTTGGTTGATCTTGCTGGAAACTTCAATAACTTTTTTGAAATGATCTGAGATCTTTCATAGTGGTTGATCTCAATTTGAGTACTTCATCGAAAGGTTCATACTAATTGTCGATAATCAAACTGAACAAAAACTGAAACTCTGCCATTGGCAATGATATTGAAAGGTTTATACTGATTGTCGATAATTGAACTGAACCGGAACTGATAACAATGGTAACAACTACCCAAGTGTTGGAGAGTCATCCTATGTGACTTGTAAATGACTTTATTCTGAATGTTGGTAACATGTTCAATTGACATCAAGTTTGTATCCTCTCTTATATTTTGAAATATAAAATTGCATTTATTATATTGTTATGGCTTTTTGTTGCAGAAATTCAGTCCATGATCAGGTTACCTAGTTTTTGTGTAGAGTGGCATTAAAAGTTGTAGCTTATTTGTTTCGTTCTAAGATCTATTCATGGCATCTCCACAGCTGTAATATCAAGATTGATCATGCGAGTTAACTTTAACCAAAAGTTGCCCATCTTAGACAGGCAGTACACTTTAAAATCAATTTTTTTGCAATTTTTGTCAATAGCTTTGGCCAAGTCTGGCAAATTAGCCTTTTGATTTACTCAACAGTTACCAGGAGACAGTACAGGTACTTATGGTCAAGTATGCCATTTTCATATTTAAGTATAGGATGTCTGATGTATGCATGTGTATGTGCAAGTTTCAATAATTTTAGAAACTAATAGTGATCTGTCGTAAACATGGAAATCATAAATGAAAATAAGATTGATCTCCTCAGCTGTTCTTTGCTATCTTCATTGCAAGTCTTTACTGTCCAGATCTGAAATTTTAAATTAGTTTTTTATTTATAGTGATCTTTTTCACTTCAAAATTATGCTGACGTGTTTTGTGAGCCCCAAATTTGTCGTTCATTATCTTTGTTTCAACGAGGGAGGATTTAGAAGTTATCGGGTCTTTTGCATATTAGAGCTCATAAATTCTCTCTGCATGTGCTATAAATATGTAGTAGGTGTCCCATGTGAAGGTCAAGTGATGTTAAGGAAATATCCCCTTGCTAGAGATCTGCACCAAGGATATGCCCCTTGTATGTCTCCCCATGTTTAAGGCACATTCTTGTTTTCAAAATATGTACCCTACTGTAGAGCTTGTCTCGTAGATTCAGGATATTCATGTTTTTTTAATAGATGTATTGCTATACAAGCTCCTCAATGGTGTTCGGGAATGCAAATATGTGACTTTTTGCTAATTTGTCAAATCAACTACCCAAGCCTATTATGCTATTGACGAATTGTTGCATATTAACAGCTGTGGAGTATGAATTATGTAATGTATGGAACAAATGCATATGAGCATGTTCATTGCTAATTTGTCCAAATCAGTGACTGAAGCCTATTATATTATTAATAACAAATTGATGTGTAATTAACACCTATAGAGTACGGATTGTGTTATGTGTCCAAACAAGTTTAGATTTAAAGGGCCTACCATCCTTGATGAAATTGCGATCTATTGGTAATGATATTCTAAGCACTAAAGCACATTCGTCTGAAAACATTTAGGATAGGTTGCTGATTGTTTTCAAGCTTGGCTAGGCAATTACGTCAATTGTTAGCTAGATATCAATTTTAGACTTACTAATTTAGTGTACATTATACATACATTTAAATGCTATTTAGTCCACCTATAAGGCCACATAGATTGTAGAATGTATTGAATATACAATGTCTTTTTCATAGTTCAGAATGGCTTTTTCAACCTTGTTGCTACATCTCATGCACGACCAAATTATGATGGCCTATCATGTTTGGGGGCTATAATCTCAGTTAGTTTCATGGAGATCTTGGACTTGTAACTTTGTCATAAGGAACATCGCCCATATAACACAAGTGAAAAGAAACTATCTAAAAAATTGCACAGGCATGACACATAGGGAACGAAAGTGGTATTTTATTTCATCATCAGTCACAAAAAAGGAAGCTATTTATGAATGGTTTACATAATGAACTGCCACCAGTTTTTCAAGGATGTCATTGTTTAGTATTCAATTTGTTTAAGGAATGTATTCCTTCTACGAATAATGACATCAATACGGTGATTAATGAAAATTTTGGGTGTTGCAATAAACTTTGATGTTATTGTTGAGGGGTTTTGAGATTCATTATATTGATTGTTGATGATTGCATTGAACCAAATTTGATAGCACTTTGATTAGTGACAATGACGCATCCTTGATCTCGTTGCCAACATTTGTATGACTTGTAGAAATCATCAACATCATCCAATATGTTTTCATTATTTCCAACTAAATATTTGTAGCTTTTTGTCTTTGACAAACATCATAGATTAGTGACAATCATATAAAATATGGATTTTGCCAATTTTGCAAGATTGGTTGCTAGCATGATCCAATTTGTAAAGCATAAATGATTTCTACAATTTTATAAGACTCCAAGAGAACTCATTAGATTGGCTCGGGGAAATCATGTCCTTTAAAGATGACTTTTAATTAACTTTAGAATTGCTGGAAATATTTGATAAATATCATACCATTTGACTTGTTCATTGTTTGTTTAGTTTCTCCTATAAACTATAGCTTACGTTATATGGTCATTAGATTGATCTTCAGTTTATACTTGGGGAATCATTATCTTCAATTGTTAGAATTTTGTTAGTAGTTTGTGGATGTTTACCATCTTATTGCCTTTACCACTATGATGGCTAGACTTCTTTTTGTCGATGATTAACAAATACTATATTTGTTAGTGGTCCAATTGATAATGTCTTGTTTCAACTTTCTCAAAATCAATATTATAAAAAAACAAATGTACAAACTTTAAAGGTTGAGACCTTACTCATAGGACCGTACAAATAGGATTTGATTATTAAACACATTTTGTTCTTAACATATACTTAGTAATTCCTTTCTAGGAATCATTTCCTTGAGAAAATTTCAAAGTGGTGATTTTTTTTTTGTTATAATAAGGTAAACACCTTTTCTTTCCCAAATTATTTGTTTGTTAACTTCTGAATTTTAATTTATGTCATTATACTTATTGTACTCACTATATTCATGGATTCTAGTGGCTTTAACACATTAATGATGGTTGACCAATGATTTTTGCTTGTTTATAGTAGATTTGCAAAATGGTAGAAACATGCCCTAAACAATCACCAATTAGAAATCGTATTTTTTAATTCTACACTAAACCTTCTCAATAATTGAATTCTTGCTCAAGAATGCTTCTAGTTTTTATTGAGTACGTTCAACATTGCAATAACACAAGGAAAATAAGATAACACATCCACACAAATGCAAACAAACCACATAAATGGAGTGACCATGTATATACACCTAGAGAAACCCTCAAAAGAGAAGAAAATTCTTGGAAATTGAGCTTTTGCTCCTCGTGCCACTAATATCCAATAAAATAAGTGTTTATAATTTTTAAAAGATGATATTGGAACCCTTGCAACACACCCCAAACACCTCCAAATGGTCACTATACCATGAAAATATTGTTCTCTTGTAATAGTAGAAATTTGAACATAATGAAGGTAGAATTGAGAGCCAACCCTTGCAAAATGTGTGTGAAGTGTTCTTAAGCCTTCCCACATCCATCTTTGGCATCAAAAGGAAGTCTAAATGTCAAAAAAAACTTCAAATTTTGCATTATGTCCCACTCTACACAAAAATTTACTTGATGGCTTTTAGTAGTCATAAAACCATTGTGGTGGTTATGAAATTGCTTCTTGTTGGAAATTGATTATTTCATTGCCATTTAATTTTCTATTATTTTAAATATGTGATCAACTACTTTCTAACCTCTTTGTGATGCTCTAGATCACCCCAAGTTTGCCTATAGCCAAGGAATTAAAACCATGGTTTCTAAAACCATCTTATTGAAGAATTGCAAAGTAACTTCAAACCTAAGACAAATTCTCTACTATAAATGACATCAATTGATCTAATGGCCATACTTCTTGGATCGATTTTTTAGATCAGATATTGAAGTATGCTTTTGGTCCCCAATAGCTTAGAGACTCGCAAAGTGAAAATTTCTTTCCCACATCTTTCTTGTGATACTACTTTGTTTGCTTGGTAGTTGCCCCTTCCACCCCACTAGCCATGTTTTGTTATCTTCTACCCATCCTCGCATTATTGTCTAACAACACCACATCACTCTCCAACTTCTCTTAGCTACTTGGATCTAAATCATGAATGGAAGGTAACAAATGAGTCATCTTCCTCATCATGCATAGACAACTTAAATAATTCAGATTCTCAACATTTATGATTGAGTACATATTTTTTTCAATAAAGGGTAAATTTTTTTATTCAATCCAGAAAGAGAAGTGTAGTTAGGTAAATCTAATTAAAAAGTATTATGTACTATTTGTTTCAATACCTAAAACATGTCATGACCTATTGGTTTGAGATTCTAAGCTAGACCTTGGTGTCTCATTTTCCATGTACACCCAAATATAATCTCTAATCTTGAACTTTTATTCCACCTAATGTTGGTCATGTTGTTTATTGTATCTAGCTTGAGACTCATTCAGTCTCTTCTAAATTAAAAGATGTATTAGCCAAATCTTATCAATGAATGGTTTAGTTTTGTGAATTGTGAATCCAAATTTATGGATTTCTCTTATGATTGTCTCAAAGCTACATCAAAGGAACTAAGAGGCAAGTAGCCAAAACATTTTGTGGATGTATGGACTACCCTATTGTATGTATATTGTAGAAACACCAAATTCTTGTCCTATAACTTAGGATGCCTGTAATTATCCTCCTTCAAGAGTTGTACAAATGTGTGTTTCACCGCTTTTACATTCTCATCACTGTAGGCATGAAAGGAAATAGAACAATTAGTTTGAGTGTTCATCTTCTCCCAAAGAATATAGTAAAGCTTCTCAAAAGTATAGCATTTCTATTTGATATGGTACTTTTGTAGAACAATTAGTTTGAGTGTTCATCTTCTCCCAAAGAGTATAGTAAAGCTTCTCAAAACTATAGCATTTCTATTTGATATGGTACTTTTGTGGAAGAAAGTTTTCTTCCCACTTTTTTACATGGTATGATTACATATATTGTGTTGAATCTACCAACCTAAACAATTAGTCAAGCCCTCTCTCAAACATGGGTAGGCTCCCTAAAATGTCTATGGAGAGTCCCTCTTATTGTTGTAGTGGTTGGTACAATCCAAAATTTTGATTAATTAGCTTGCTTATACAATGCAACTTAAAACCTCAGATGAACTTGCAAACATTCACTTGCATATACAACCAACACATACCTTTAAAGATTAACCCGTTGAACACACCGCATGACTGACAAGGGGGGAGTGAATCGGTTCAGACCTTAAATCTATTTAACTTTAAGCCTTCAATCTTCAAAACATAATTATTGTGAAGAGCAGTAATAGAACACAATCACACAACGTAATACACAAGAGAACACTAGATTTACGTGGAAAAATCTAAGCAGGGAAAAACCACAGTGAGAATCACACTCACAATATGAATAATTGAGTACAATGTTTTAGGCTCAAGGCCAAGGTAGCTCATTGCTCTTAATTTAGACTTGCAAGGCTAAGGTGCACAACCTTAGGGAAAGATAGAATGGACTTGCATTACTGAGACAAACAATCCCATGGCAAGATACAAAAGAGACTTGCAGATTGAAGTGCACTGCTCCAGGGCAAGATGCTGATCTACACAGTCTGCCAAAAGGACACATTGTCTTTCAGCAGGTACATTGAAATGATCAAGATCTCCTGATCATGAAATTGTCCTTGACCACTGTGTCAAGCGAACAATATCACGGCAAACACAACTCACTATATTCATTGTCTCAAAATTCTATCAAACTGAAGGATATGATCATCAAAGCTCATCACAAATTAAACTTCGCACTTTTGCTTCTTCACACATAATTTATAACCAATCCATATGCTCATAGATTATTTCACTACATTCCACACTTCAATTCACACATCCCCACATCTATATATACTAGTTTATACATTTAAACCCTCAACTAGGTTAGCCATAGACATGATATACATAAATTACATAAAGTCAGCCACCAAGAGCAATTCCACTAAATATGGTCCACATTAGGAGATAAAGGGGACCCAAACAAGTCTTCCAAAATTGATTCCAAAATTGATTCCAATGAAATGTACACACTAACACATCCTCCATAGTCAACATCAAACATAACGTGTAGACAAACAATAAAGCACGTTAACTAGTTAGCCCAAAGACATCACCCAATGCAAATTACTCAATGTGGATCTTCACACACCACAATAACACTCATATCAATACCTTAACCTCCAATACATATCCATACCAAAAGAGTATGATTCAAATAGGATAAATCATCTGAGTCGGTCAGAGACCAACACAACTCACAACGTTGAACAACAAAACAACATAACTTCACTTGATGAGCAAACCAACCCTTGCAATCTAAACTGGAACACTATATGAACCATATGAGCATGTCCTCTAAGTTGCAACACTTCAATCGACATAGTGGAGCATTCTTTGAACCAATCTTGATAGATAGCCTCATGGTCAACAAATTGCAACAACCAATTTCAACATCTGAACAACAAAGAACCTAAAAATATGGTAGTACAACATACACATAACATAGACATTAAATCTAGAACCACAAGCCATCATCTTCAAAAATTGGACGAATGCAGAGCATTCTTCCATAAGAGCTTTCAATATTCTTTCGTGCATATTTCAGCTTTCAGTACTATCTCCTTTTGAAAACACTTCATATTTACTCAATATCATCACCATAAAATATAGTATCTTAACACTCATTTTCAAACCACATACATTAGGTAGCAATCAGATAGATAGATAGCATTAACCATAACTACACTAAGAACACAACAAAACAACAACTGTATAACACCATGTCCCAACAATCTCTTATACCAACAAGTTTGACATCAATGACAACAGACTCAAGTTTCCAACAATCTCCCCCTTTGTCATTGATGGCAACACTTGTACCACCAATACCACCAATCAATAAATTCTCTATATATATTTCCTACTCAGTGATTCTCTCCCCCTTTGACTTCAAGGACAAAGGGCGCAACACAACAATCCACAACTCTCCATATTGATCTCTATAACTCTCCCTCTCAATGATAATTCTCTCCCCTTTTTAGGTAAATTTTTTACATCTGTAACATTTCCTCTATCAGGGATAATACTTTTTTGCACACAATTTCTTGCTACCAGAAAACCACAATCATCACTACTCCCCCTAATAACAACCACCACATCAATCCAGGAGACAAAAGAGAGACTTTGAATCTCCCTTTGGAAAGATGCACCTTTTCTATGCATCTAATTTGAAAAAAAAGGCAATAACCCCTAACTTCTGTTAGAGATACTCAAAGGTGTCCTTTGCCAATGCCTTGGTAAAAGTATTTGCAATCTGATCCTTTGTAGACACATATTCCAACCTGACTTCTTTCTCTACAACTTTCTCTCTTAAGAAGTGATATCGAATAGAAATGTGTTTAGTTCTTAAATGCATTACCAGATTCTCTGAAACGTTAATTGCACTTGTATTATCACACATGATAGGTATTGCCTCATCATACATTACCTTGATACCTTTAAGAGTTTGCTCCATCCACATAACTTGAGTGCAACAAGATGCTATTGCAATATATTATGCTTCTATAGTAGATAATGATATTGAATCTTGCTTTTAGCTCAACCAAGAGACCAATCTGTCTCCCAAGAAAAATGCACCACCACTTGTACTTCTTCTGTCATGAGCACATCTAACCCAATCAACATCGATGTAGGATTTCAAAGAGAAATCATCAGTCTTCCTGTACCACAAACCAAAATCCGGAGTCGCTTTCAAGTATCTGAATGTCCTTTTCACCACTTGATCTTGAGATTGCTTGGGATTAATTTGATTTCTGGCAACCAAATAGACTACATGCATAATATCTAGTCTTGAAGTAGTCAAATACAACAATCCTCCAATCATAGATATATATTGTTTTTTATCAACTTCTGGAGATCCGTCATCTTTTCCAAAATTTTCAACATTTCCTTGATATATTAGTTTGAGGAATGAAAATACCATCTTTTGACTATGTTACTTGAAGACCAAGAAAAAATTATAGCTCACCAATCATAGACATCTCAAATTCTAAACTTCTTTATCTCCACCAAAAATGATATCATCAACATATACAACTAATATTAATAGTTTATCACCTTCAACCTTGAAATAAATATTGCTATCTATGGTACCTTTTTTGAAGTTTTGTTGCAACAAATATCTATCCAACCTTGCATACCAAGCTTTAGGAGCTTGCTTGAGTCTATAAAGTGCCTTCTTGAGTCTACAGGCCATATTCGGGTCTTCTGACAACTTAAACCCATCCGACTGTTTAATGTAAACCTCTTCATCAACCTCTCCATTTAAGAATGCCAACTTAACATCCATTTGATATACCTTAAAGCTCTCATAAGAAACAAATGAAAGAAACATCCTTATAGTTTCTATCCTAGTTATCAGAGCAAAAGCCTCCTCAAAATCTATACTTTCAACTTGTGAATAACTTTTACAAACCAATCTTGTTTTGTTCCTTGTAACTTTTCCATCTTCATTTAGCTTATTCCGAAACACCCACTTTATTCCTATCACATTCTTGTCTACCAATCTAGGTACTAATTCCCATTTCCGATTCTTCTCTATCTAATTCAACTCTTCTTCCATTGTCTTATCCATCCTTCATCTTTGCTAGTTTCAACAAAGGTCTTTAGCTCCACCTTAGATAAGAAATAGAAATTAACTTGTTCACCAGCATTAGCAAGTTTTCTTCTTGTCTAAGGTCCTTTGTCTTTATCCCCAATGATTTGATCTTATGAATGGTTCTTTTGCACATACTTTGTAGGCGCCTTAGGTGCTTTTTCAAGTTTTTTTTCTTCTGCATTTCATTCTTCTTTGTCTTCTAGAACATCCTTCTCTTCCGCAACAACAAGGGTGTCTTTTGTTTCAATCTCAGGATCAGGTACAACTTGATACATTTGTACTTTCAACAATCTTCTTCAGCCTCTTGTTGTAACATCAATATGCCTTGCTCTTTATAGAGTATCCCAAAAATATTTCTTCATCAAATTTTGCATCAAACTTTCCCAAATCTTCTTCATCTTGTCTAATGTAGCACTTGCTTCCAATGGACCTAAAATACTTGATTGTAGGTAATCTTCCATGCCATAGCTCATAAGGTGTCTTTGTATGATTCACTCTTATGTGTACCTTGTTAAAAATGTAGACAACAATATGTGTAGCTTCTCTCCAATACACATTAGGCAAGTTAGCATCCTTTGACATACTTCTAGACATCTCAAGAAAAATCCTATTCTTTCTTTCAACAACTCCATTTTTTGTTGTGGAGTTCTAGGTGCAAATAAAATTTTCCTTTTAATACTATGTTCTTCACAAAATCTATCAGAATTCTCCTCCTCTATCAGACCTTAGACATTTGTTCTTAGCTTCTACTTGATTTTCAACCATAGATTTGAATACCTTAAATCCATTTAAAGCTTCAGATTTTTCTTTTAAGAAAGGAACCCATGTCATTCTAGAATAATCAACAATCAACAACATAAAAAACCTTTCACCATATAGTCCTCTTGTCCTTGTAGGTCCACATAGATCTGTATGAATCAACTCCAAAGTTTTTGTAGTAGAATACTCCTTATTCCTGAATTTGTTCCTTGTTTGCTTTCTTATTTGACATTATTTGTACATTGTATTAGCATGTTTGATAATCTTCAGTAAATCTCTTATAGCTTGAGTAGAATTAATCTTCACCATGTTGTCAAAGTTAATGTGTCCCATCATTTTGTGCCACAACCAACATTCACCGCTCTCTGTTAGTAGACAATTACTTCCTATGTTTTCCTTTATGTAATAAACATTGTCATTTTTTCTAATACCTTTTGCAACAAACCTTTCAAAACCTCTTTTTCTGATCTCACATCCCGACCCTTGAAATATAAGCTTGTAGGCTTTAACTCACTCTTAAAAGATTATGTCTCAAACCTTTAACATAATAAACAACATTTATTTATGCTTAACATCAATGGTTAAGATTCCTTTACCACAAATAGGTGCAACCTCTTCACCATCAAATTTTACCGATTCACATCATACTTTTCAAGGTCTATGAACTTCCTTTTGTAACCTGTCATATGATTAGAACAACAAAAATCAATTATCCAAGTTTTGGGTTCCACTTTTACATGCAATGTAGTCTTCACAATCATTGATCTTTCAATGGTCTTCTCATCATGCAAAATATTGGGCCTTTCATTACCCTTTTCTTCTATAACTAGAAATAATGATGCATCATTTGAGTCATCACAATCTTCTTCTTTAGAGGAATGGGTCTTAATTGAACAAAACTCTTCTTAGACTTGTTTATGTCATTCCTTCCCTTATTTTTGTCATCTCTTCTATAATTATTCTTTCTCTTGTTATCATCATTAGATCTCTTATAGTTATCTTCTTTGTAAGTACATCTATCAACAAATGACCAATTCTACCACAATTAAAATATTTAAGGGGCTTTGTATTTACTGGTTCTTCTCCTTAGATTTCTCACAAAATTTGCTTGTTCTTCATTTGGATCATTGCTTGTTTTAGGTGCATCTTCAATTTTTTTGGTAACTTTGAATGTAGCTTCCTTCTTGACATTGGGCAACTCCTTAAGCTCTGATATCTCAAAGGCAGTGAGCGATCCACAAAGTTGGTCCAAAGTATACGCGTCCATGTTATGACATATAGCTTAGGTTTTAAGATCTAGGCAGTGTCTCCGTAACCTTTCTCACACTTTATTTACTTTTAATTATTTGTCAATACCTCTGGTTGCACTTACTATCTCATTTACTTGATAGAGATAACCTTCAATGTTCTCATCTTCAGACATCCTTAGTGTCTCAAATCTATACTTTGGTTTATGCATCTTGACTCAAGTTGTCCCAAATTTCCTTTGTAGACTTGCAGCCCATCACCTTCAAGAACTTTGAGTCACTCAAACTACTAACTATTGGATTATTTGCCTTTGCATTATCCTCATGCAATTTGACCTCATTTGGAGTAGAACGAACACCAGTTAGAGCAATATAACTAGTCTTAACAATATCCCATATTCCAAGCGAGAAAGAGTTCAAATGATATTCCATCTGCACCTTCCAAGAAGAATAACTTTTGTCATCAAACTTTGGTGTTTTGCAACTAACATCTTGCACCATCTTGGACCTTCCTCAAGTGGTTAATCTTATCAAAGAGGAACCTCGCTTTGATACCAATTGTTGAACATACCACTATATTGAGAAGGGGGGGTGAATCAATCCGGACCTTAAATCTATTTAACTTCAAGCCTTCAATCTTTAAAACATAATTATCATGAAAAACATAAATAGAACACACAACCACACAACATAATACACAAGAGAACACCAAATTTAAGTGGAAAACCATAAACAGGGAAAACCACGGTGAGATTCACACTCACAATATGAATAACTAAGTAAAATGTTTTAGGCTCAAGGCCAAGGTAGCTCATTGCACCTAATTTGGACTTGCAAGACTAAGGTGCACAATCTTAGGAAAAGATACAATGGACTTGCATTATTGAGACACACAATCCTAGAGCAAGATACAAAATAGACTTGTAGAGTGAAGTGCATTGCTTCAGGACAAGATACAGATCTGCACAAGTTGCCAAAAGGACAAATTGTCTTTCGACAGGCATAGGGAAATGATAAATTAAAATGAACAAGATCTCCTAATCATGAAACTATCCTTGACCACTGTGTCAAGCAAACAATATCATGACAACCACAACTCACTATATTCATTGTCTCAAAATTTTGTCACACTGAAGGATGTGATCATCACAACAAATCAAAAATTAAAATTTGCACTTCTAATTTTCCACACATCATTTACAACCAATCCATATGCTCACAGATCATTCTAATACATTGACACTTCAATCCACACTTTCACACACACACACACACACACACACACACACACACACACATACTAATTTATACATTGAAACCCTCAACTAGGTCAGCCACAGACACGATATACATAAATAACATAAAGTTGGACACCAAGAGTAATTCCACTAAATGTGCTCCACCCTAAGAGATAAAGGGGACCCAAACAAGTCTTCCAAAGTCAATTCCAATGAACTGCACAGACTAACACATCCTCCAAAGTCAGCAATAAACATAACGTGTAGATAAACAACAAAGCACATTCGGCCCAAAGAAATCACCCAATGAAAATTACTCAATGCGGATTTTCACATGACATAGTAAGACCCATAACAATACCTTAAATCAACCTCCAATACATATTTGGACCAAAAGAGTATGATCCAAATAGGATAAATCATCTAAGTCGACCAAAGACCAACACAACTAACAACATCAAACGACATAATTTTACTTAACAAGCAAACCAACACTTGCAATTTGAACTGGACATTGTACGAACCATATGAGCATTGTCCTCCAAGCCACAACACTTCAATCAACATAGCAAAGCAATGCGAAGCATTCTTTGGACTAGTCTTGACAGACAACCTCACAGCCAACAAATTGTAGCAACCAACTTCAACATTTGAATAGTTGAAATATGAAAACATGGTAGTACAACATACACTAAACATATACATTAAATACAAAAAAGAAAGCCATCATCTTTAAAAACTGGAAGAATGTAGAGCATTCTCCCATAAGGGATTTAAATACTCTTTCTTGCATATTTCAACTTCCACTACTATCTCCTTCTGAAAACACCTCACACTCACTCAATATCATCACCAAACAATATAATAACATCTGAACACACATTTCTGAACTATGTACATAAGGAAACAACCAAATAGACAACATTAACCACAACTACACTGAGAATACAATAGAACAATTGCAATTGTATAACACAAATTCATGTTACCAACAATATCTCATACCAACAAGTTTGACATCAATAACAACACACTCAAGTTTCCAACATAACCATCTTTATCATGCAAAAATAGCTTAAATCCTTGATGTATGAACCTTGTGCAAGAACAACAAACTTCTTTCTTTCAATACAATACTTTCCCAATTTGTATAGTAACCCTTCTTTGTGGAAGAAGTCTTAAGTTTGACTCAAATTTAACTACTCTCCTTATTAATGTGTGTGGGTTTTAATCTCAAGTGTCTTATATATGCATTTTTGGGTTTGAAAGACACTTAAATGACCAAGTGAACAAGTAGTTTGGTTGTCATGTTCAATAGGCTCTGATGGTAAAGGACACATAGAGGTCTGAATTATTTGGCTACAAAATCACTCATGTTTTGTCCAAAACCATATTTGATTGTAAAAAAATTCATTTTAGACTCAAAGATAATATAAAGTATGTAAATTTTCATATTCTAAATCTTGAAGTAATTTTTTAGTTTATACATTTTTGTTAATTTCATGGCAAAACCATCTACCATATGTTTAGAATAATGGATAATTCAATTTATCAATTCAAACATCAATTTTTTATATTTTTAAATTGATTGAAGAAAGATTCATCATTTGCATTCAAACTGTGAATAACAAGAAATGAAATATAATGTAGATTAAAATATTAAATATTTAAACAAGAAAAGCATATGTGATGAGGAAGCAAAGAGAAAAAGTGATGAAAGAAGTCACCAACTATGAATGTGGCAAGGGTTTATTTTGTCGCAAGTTTTGCTAGGACAACAAGGGTATCCACAATGACAGTTTGGTCAAATTCGATAGTGGAAGAAGATGCAGCCAAAGAAGATAAGGATGTAGAAGATGAGGTGCAAGAAGTGAGAGATAGGATGCTCAAAACCCCTATTTTGGCACTTTCTTCTTGTGTGACAATTGTTGTAGAGACTAATGTTGACCCCGTTGGTGTGAATTCTTATGATTGATTCAAAATGGAAGGAGATTATCCTTCTTCTCCTTCTAATGGGGGTTTCTCTCCTTTCAATGGAGATGGAGTTGTGGATCCAATGGATTGTCTAGATGATGAGGATGATGAATTCCTCCTAGATATCCTTTTAGAAGCTCATTTGAAGTGAAAAATGTTTGTTAGAGAGGCTAAGGCAGGCAAAATCGATAGAGAGGATGAGGTGAACAAATTTGTCGAAGAGGATGAGGCCACGATTGTTGCGATTCCTTTTTTGGGCTCGAAAAACTCCAAATTGGAACATAATTCTTTGGTACCTTCTTATTATGCTCTAATGGAGTAGGGGTTAGGTTAACACTTTTAAGGATGATATTTTATCTCCTTTTAGTGTGGGCCATAGGGTTTTAGAGTTGGATGTTGCTTCTTCTCTTGAGATTTTGCGGGTGTCTTAGGAGAATAATGGTTTTTTTTCTCCCCCTGAAGTGGTCCTTGGTAATTTGAAGGTTCTTTACGACTTGGAGGACTATAGTATGGATATTGTTTCTTTAATAAATAATGTTGAGAAGTGTTGGTGTAAATAAATATTCATTATGGATATTATTACACTTTACTTAAGTTAACTTATGATTAATGCATCTCTTCGTAGTTTGGATTTGAGACACTTAGGGAAGTGTGCACATAGGGATATAGCTTGTAGGAGAAATTCCACCTTTTGTGGTCTTATTTTGCTGTTACACTCCACATTCGGTGGGTCATCCACCTCTTGTGGAATATTATATTATTCCTCTACCTACCCCTAGTATTTCTTACCTACCCTTGTTTCTCATTGAGCCACATGTCATGATTGTGTGCTTGTACATCCATATGGCCTTGCCTATATAAGCAGACTTATATTCATTGTATTGGTGAATCCAATTGATCATTTGTATATTGATGAGAATACAGTTTATTCTTGTCATTCTTTTGTCTCTCTTTTATACTTTTCATTGTGCTCTTGATCTTGGCAAAATCTCACATGGTATCAAAGTCATTGGGGCTTCAATTGATTGGTTTTTGGAGACATCTTGGAAGGCTTCTATTTTCGGTTCTAAGGGACAACGTTTTTTGGAGGCATCTTAGAGCGTTTTCGACCTCACCATTGTGTTTGGGAGGTCGTTTCCATAAAAATCGAGTATAAACTTGACCTATTTTGGTGAAAATCAAATTTTGGGTGCTGGAGGAATTTTTTGCTCAATTCGGACAGTATGCTACGGAATTTTTGGATCTCAAAAAAAAAAAATTCTGAATTTTTTTTTTCCAGTTTTGAAAAAGATTTTTTTGAAAAAAAAATAAAAAATAAAATAATTTTATTTTTTTTGCGGGTCCATACCTTCTGCCCAATCAACAGTGCACAGTCAGTCGCTCAGTCAACATTTTTTGAAAAAAAATTATACCCCTCTCCATTGAGTAGTTTGGATTTTTGGGTCAACTTTGGAGGCCCATAACTTGCTCAATTTTGCTCCTTTTTTGTTGCAATTTTTTTTTATTTGGGCTAATTTTTCATGCTCTTCACAGTGGTGTGGTTATTTTCTGATTTTGTTGCACAGGTTTTTCAGAATTTTTTGATTCTCTTGGCTGTACCTGTCCAATCCTCAATTTTGCAACTTCAAAGGCTTCGTTTGAGCTCATACGACCTCCTTTTCAAGTGCCATTTTTTTTTCTGGAAGTGCATATTTTTTCGTCTACTTTCATAATCTATGATCAGATTTCAGAGATTTTGAGTGGAAATTGTACTTTCAGATATTGGTCTTATTTGGCCTATTTGGTACTTGTAAATTGTTTGGATCTTAGTTTAGATCTCTTGCATTATTAGTTTGAGTCTCTTTTGGCCTTATTGAGGCAGTTGTAAAGTTGAAATCAGAAGTCCACTTTGCCATTTTTTGCAACTGGCCCATTGTACACGCACTAAGTATAAAGTGCCATATCATCATTTTAGGGGGGGGGTTCTTTGATTGAGTGAATTTGGGGGGGTGTCTTGTGTGATTGTGCCTCTCTTTCCTTGTGCTTTTTAATTTTTGTTGCAACAAGTCCTCATAAATTTCCACCTTTAACTCCACATAATTATGCATCATGAAAAATTTAAGTATGGAGCAAATTAATGGAAAAAGGTCTCACGCATTACATAGATGGACAATAGAAGCACCACCCGATCCTAAGGCTGATCCTAATGCTCAGTTAGAATGGCTCACTAAGAATTGCATGGCTCTTGGAACTTTGCGTAAGTATGTATCAGATGACCTCATTTTTCACATTGAGAAGTGTACAACAATCAAAGAGGCTTGGGATATGTATCAGAAATTGTATGGTCAAGTTGATGAAATCAGAGGTTACAAGATTGACAACGAGCTCACCAACTTGGATCCCAAGAGTTTTGATACAATCCAAGATCATGTCACCAAAGCAAATGAGCTAAGAGCAAAGCTTAAGGATTGTGGAATTGACAAAAAGGATGCTCAGTTGATATTCAACTTGTTGGACAAGCTTGCACTAGAATATGCAGCATTTGTATATAGCTTCCAAACTCATCGTTTGACAGTGGGAAGTTCATACATTATGCCTTCATTTGATGCTTTCACAGAAATGTTGATATTGGAACAATCTAAGTTGTTGAACATGGGGCTTCTCAAGTCTTCAAAGTCCAAGGCTTTGGTGGTTAATCAAGGGAGTCAAGGGAGTCAAGGCAAATATTCCAACAAGAAGAAGAAGCAATCTAAGTCAAACCACAACAGGAAAAAGGGCAATCATCCTCTCCATCACAAGGCGATTTTTCATCCTCTTTCAAAAAGGGGACTCCACGTAAGAAGGATAAACCAACTTGTGCATATTGCAAGAAGTATGGTCATGATGAGCATGGATGCCACACCAAGCAAGTTAACGAGTTGATAAATCTTCTTAAGAAAAACAACATCAACTTGCCATCCACCTACACAAAGAAGGATTCATCTCCTTCCTCTTCCTCACAGTCTAAGGGAAAAGGGCAAGCATTTGTGGCTACAACAGGTTCTTCACAACAGTGGATACTTGACTCGGGTGCCTCTTATCACATGGGTTCTACAAAGGAGCAGTTTTCTTCATTGGAGCCATCTAAGGTACCTCACATTTACATAGGTGATGATACACAAGTTGAGGTTGAAGGGAAAGGTTCCGTTGACATGGATGATGGAACATTTGAGAATGTTCTTTATGTTCCTAACTTGTCTACCAACCTTCTCTCTATCTACCAAATCACTCACTATGGGAATGGGAAAAAGGTTGAGTTTACACCTGATTCAGTTGTGGTAAAAGAACTTGATGATGATGCCTTGGTAGCAGTGAGACAAGTCAATGACAACTCAAGGCTTTATTCATTCTCCCACTTTGTGCCAAGTTCTCCTTCTAGGGCCTTGCTTACTCATTCAAATTTAGAAAGTAAGCTATGGCATGAGCGGTTTGGTCACCTCAACTACCGCTATCTTCAATAGCTCAACACTAAAGACATGGTCACAGGTCTACCTCGAATCAGTTTTTTAGAGGGTGTATGTTTGGGTTGTTCCATGGGCAAGCATCCCGAGGAGAAGTTTGATAAGGGGAAAGCTTGGAGAGCTTTGGAAGTTCTTCAACTTGTTCACAGCGATGTAGCAGGTCCATTTCCAGCACCTTCATTTAGTAATGCCCACTATGTCCTCACCTTCATTGATGACTACTCCTGCTTCACTTGGGTCTACTTTCTCATTCATAAGAGTGAAGTATTTGACAAATTTCAGGACTTCAAGACTCGTGTGGAGAAGCAATCCGGGAAAGTGGTCAAGGTTCTTCGTACAGATAATGGAAGGGAATATGTGAACAAGAGTCTTGAGGATTTTTGTACATTTGAGGGGATTGATCTTCAGCATTATGTTGCATACACTCCACAATAGAACGGAGTTGCAGAGTGCAAGAATAGAACTCTCAAAGAAATGGCTAGCTATATGATACATGCACGTTCTCTTGATCTCGCCTTTTGGGTAGAGGCTATCAGTTGTGCCACACACATCCAGAATTGGGTTCCTCACAAAGCTTTGCAAGGTATTACTCCTTTTGAGGCTTGGGCTGGTAGGAAACTAATTGTGAGACATTTCAAAGTTTTTGGGTGTCCAACATGGGCTCGCATACCTTCACAGAAACGCAAGGTATTGGAACCTCAGAGTTGGCCTTGCATATTTGTTGGATATCTTGAGGGTGTTGAGGCATATAGATTGATGGATCCTGAGACACATGAGGTGTTTATTGAGAGGAGTGTTCACTTTGAGGAAAGCTCTCCTAGCTTAGCCTCCCTACCTCTTGCACCTTCCTCCATTGTGGATAGTGATGCTAGCGAATCAGATGATGAGACTCCTTCAACTCCGACTCGCAGGGTTACACCTCTGCAGGGTCCACATGCAGTTGAGGAGCCTCATTCTCCACCTCCACCTAGACCTTGTTGGGCTCAACAGACACTTGAGTCTGTGGGTTCTCTTGTTGGGGATCCTTCAGATACACGGAGGACTCGATCATAGCATCAGGATCTTCCACATGCATTCATTGTTACCGCTTCCGATCCACAAACATTTCGGGAAGCATCAGGGGTTCCTGAGTGGGATCAAGCTATGGAGGAAGAGTATAGTTCCTTGATGAGGAACAACACATGGGATTTAGTCCATCTCCCTAAGGGGAGAAAGATGGTTCGATGTAAGTGGATCTATTGAACCAAGTTTGCAGTGGATGATAGTGTGGATAAGTATAAGGCTCGGCTTGTTGCAAAAGGTTTCTCTCAGGTTCCAGTTGTTGACTATACTGAGACCTTTGCGCCCGTAGCCAAGATGAACTCCATTCGCTTGACACTTGCTATTGCTGCAGCTCATGGTTGGGTTGTACATCAGATGGATGTGAAAAGTTATTTTCTTCATGGGGATCTTGATGAGGAGATTTATATGGAGCAGCCACAGGGTTTCATCCAAGATACTTCCTTGATTTGTGGAATAAGGAAATCTCTCTATGGCCTCAAGCAGGCCCCCAGGGCTTGGTACGCCAAGATGGATACCTTTCTTCTCTCAGCAGGGTTCACTAGGTGTCATTCTGATCCGAATGTCTACATTTTGCGACATAATGAGTCTCACTTGATACTTGTGGTCTATGTTGATGATTTGATCATTACAAGGAGCACCACATCTATCATTAGCAGGGTCAAATTTGTTTTGCATGACAGATTTTCTATGACTGACTTGGGTTTTTTGCACTACTTTCTCAGAATAGAGATTTCACAGTCACCTTTCGGTATTACACTATCGCAGCCCAAGTATGCTCTTGATCTACTTGCACGCTTTCATATGGCTGATTGTAAGCCTGCACTGACTCCCTTTCTTTTAGGAGTCAAGCTTGAAGCTCAGTGTTCTTCTCCACTAGTTGATGCCACATTGTATCGTTAGCTTGTGGGTAGTCTCATCTACTTGACTCATACATGCCCTGATATTTCATATGCGGTTGGCATGGTTTCCCGCTTCATGCGGGAACCACATGAGATTGATTGGAAAGCTGCCAAACGCATCCTTCATTACATCCAGGGTACACATCACTATGGGATTCACTATGCAACAGGCACAAGACTTCGCTTGGTTGGTTACACAGACTCCGATTGGGTTGGTGATCTTGATGATCGTAAGTCTACTTCAGGTTACAATTTTCACCTTGGTTCAGGCCCCATTTGTTGGGAGAGCAAGAAGCAACATGCTATTGCTCTCTCTTCAACTAAGGCTGAGTATCAAGGAGTTGTTAATGCAATGACTGCGACCATTTGGCTTCAGCAGATTCTCATAGAGTTTGGGTTCACCACTCCACGACCGACAGTTCTACATTGTGACAATAAGAGTGCTATTGCAATTTCGAAGAACCCGGTCCAGTACCAGCGGACCAAACACATCGAGATCCATATGCACTATATCCGAGAGCTGATTCAGGAGCAGGTCATTGATTTGCAGTATTGTCCTACATCAGAGCAGGTTGCAGACATATTCACCAAACCTTTCACCAAGAGTAAGTTCCAGCAATTACGAGCTCTCCTGGGGATGTGGGATGTCTCATTAGGGGGGGTCAACTGACTTCTACTTCCTCTCTTATGGGAGGGACTTTTTCCTCTTTGAGGTTTTGTCCTTCTTCTTTGAGAGTCTTTTGTACATTCATCTCTCTTTTGGGGGGGAGTTTTTTCCCACTTGGTTTTCTCCCTTTCTCCATTTGTGAGAGATTGCATTGCATAATTTTGCTTGCATTTGCATATTGTACATGGGTACCTATCATGGCCTCATAGTCGGGACCCATCTTGCATTGTTGACTTGAGTCTTCATTCCCCTAAGTTGCACTTAAGGGGGGGGAGGGTGTTGGTGTAAATATATATTCATTATGGATATTATTACACTTTACTTAAGTTAACTTAGGATTAACGCATCTCTTCGTAGTTTGGATTTGACACTTAGGAAAGTGTGCACATAGGGATATAGCTTGTAGGAGAAATTCCACCTTTTGTGGTCTTATTTTGCTGTTACACTCCACATTCGGTGGGTCATCCACCTCTTGTGGAATATTATATTATTTCTCCTACCTACCCCTAGTATTTCTTACCTACCCTTGTTTCTCATTGAGCCACATGTCATGATTGTGTGCTCGTACATCCATATGGCCTTGCCTATATAAGCAGGCCTATATTCATTGTATTGGTGAATCCAGTTGATGATTTGTATATTGATGAGAATACAGTTTTTTCTTGTCATTCTTTTGTCTCTCTTTTATACTTTTCATTGTGCCCTTGATCTTGGCAAAATCTCACAAGAAGGATGGGAGTTTTGTCATGCTTGTTACTTTTATTTCTTCCCCTCATGTTTTTGGGAGTTCTAGCATGGGTGGTTTGAGTTTCAAGGAAATGTAGATCCAAATAGATTTTCCTAATTCCCTTTTGGATGAGTTGAGTTCTTGGTTGAGGTGCTCATATATTAGGAGATTCATGCAATTGTCCCAATATTGATGCTATTAGAAAATGGATCCTTGGGGTTTGGAAACCTAGAGGCAAGGCTTAAGTTTTTGTTATGTTGAAAGAATTTATTTTTTTTCAATTTTTCTTTTTCTTCTGAGGAGGATTGCTCTACCGATCCTTTGAATGTCTCATGGTTTATGGGTTTGAATTGTCTTAGTCTTCAAAATTGGTCTCCTGGTTTCAACTCATGGAAAGAAATATTTGTGTTTCCTGTTTGGGTTGTTTGTTTGTGTTGCCCTTGGAATTATGAATGAAAATATTTCCAGGATTATTGCTAATTCTTTTGGTCAATATAGTGCTACCGATAATATTATGATATTCATGAAGCACTTGTTATTTGTTATGTGTGCTTGTGGAGAAAAATAGGTTCTCCCTACCCAGATCACCTTATCCTCTAAATTTGGGAATTGGGTGCAACATATTGAATATGAAGATTGTTCGGTTATTTGTCATGCATGTGCAATATGAGAACCTATCCTTCTTGAAAAATAAGAAACAACACTTTTTTTGGAAAACTTGAAGGATCAAATGTTGATTTACAAGGAGACCTTTCCTACCTTTCAAGAGGTTTAGAAAACTAACATTGATAAAGAGAACTACTCTTTGTGCTCAATGATAGATAATGCACTAGGGTCATTAGAAGGATGTGTCATTGATTTATGTCCCCTCCTTGTCCTAAGGAGCCAATATTTGGGGGGAAGGATCCTACTTCTAGATTAATTAAAGAGATTTGGATTATTTTTTTAAACCACCTTGATTTCAGGTTGGTTTTAGTTTGCTTTAGTGTTGTCGTGTCTTTTGTTGTTTTGTGGTTGTTTTATTGTTGCTCTTTGGTATTCTAGTGGGCTTAATGCTTCATCTTCCTCTTTGTAGAAGGGATCAAAGCCCTTTCAAAATCCTTACTTATCTAAAAAAAATAGTAAAATCTATTTCAATTCTAACTAACACCTTAGTTTAAGCAAGAAAATGTGAAATATAAATGAAATGATCTCACCCAATTGTTAGGAAAAGATGTGTTGTACACCTTGCATAATGTTATAATATAATTTAATATTATTTGTTTACTTGGGGGATCTAGGAATGTGTGCATCACATGAGATTAACATTCCTGGGGATACTTTATTTTGTTGTTTGTAACATGGATAAATATTTAATGTGGAGTTGCACATTGGGAAGATGTTTGATATTGCCAAAAACTTAGTACCAAAAAGTAAATGAGGGGGGAAATGGTTTTGTAAGCTCATGATTTATGTAATACCACTTAGTGGTTTTGTGCAAGCTTATGTCTATAAAAGTAAGCATATGTGTAGTTGTCTAAGGTTGGCTAGTTTGAGGTTGGCCCATGAGAGCATCTCTTTTAGATTGCACATGTGAGGGTTTGAAGTATGACATGGGATGTGAGATTACATGCTTGTTCACGTGGTGTGCATGTAGAGAGCTTGATGTTTTAGAAGTGTTCATGGAGGTCCTTTATAGTTGAATTGTAACAATTTCATTATTGAATGGTACATGAGCGATAGATTCTTTTGAAGACAGTTATTCCCTTTTGAGGGTCTTTCAAGGTATCTAATGTCATCTTTGATGGTATGTTGTTTATTCTTTAGATGTTGACATTGAATACTTGTTTGTATAGATTTATTTATTTGGATTGTGCAGTAACTGTTATAGATGGTTGTAATTTTCCTTTCATTTGGTATCAAAGTCATGATTGTGGTTAGTATAATCCTTGTATGGGAAAATTTGGTGAACACATGTGTGTTTCCAATTTTGAGTTGGATCTAGGGTTTGATGGAGATTTGTTGTGTGGTTTTTTAGTTTGATCCTTTATGTGAGGGTTTATGTGGATGGCCTATTAAGGAGACCTCGTGGACAATAAACAAACCTCACCATTGGGTCTAAATGGCCCAAAAAGCCCTATTTTCATATATGGCACTCCTATATTTGGCAATAGAAATTTTTAGCCTATTTTTGAAAGGTATAGAAAAATAATTTCATACGAACTTGTATGATTGTACGATACAACTGAGTTTCCATGCGTAGGTTACTGGAAATTTTTAGTTAAGAGAAAATGATTTTTGTTTTTGTTTAATTTTTAAATTTACAAAAAAATTAAATGAAATAAATGTCTTATCCCTATGATGATTCTATTAAATTACTCATGCAATATTGTGCTTTAAGCCCAAGATTATTACATCTATAACGTATGATATTGTGACTACCAAAGAAATACATGAATTTCTTGGCAATCCAAAGACATTGTTACAGATATGTCTTTTGTTGTCATTGATGTCAAATAGTGTGGTTCAAATATATTTTGGTTCGGACATCTGTTGTATTGGATACGGTGTTGGATTAGCTGTTGGAGCATGTACAATTATGTTTTTGGTTTGGATGATTGTTCGATTGGTTTTTGAGGTTTGGATATAAACGGGTTGTGTTGAAAATTGATTCAGTTGATATCAATATGTTCTTAATAATGAGGACAGTTTGAAGCATGTTCTGAATAGTCCAGGTGTTGCTTGTTTTGGTTTGGACTCTTTTATTTTAATGTTTGGTGCAGACATTAGGTTTCAATATTGGACTTGGATGTAATATATATTTGGTTTGGTGATTCTGTGGGAGGTATTCTTTTGGCTTGGTATTGCATGTTGGATATTGTTTTAGGTCCAAATTATGTTTCATATTTTATATTTTGGTTCTGTTGTATATCTTGGGTTAGAAATATGTGTACATATTGCAATCTATCTTTTGCTTGTCTTGGTGAGGATGTTTTTTTTGTTGTTCCGGTCTGGTATATGTACTTCATGATTTGTTGAAAAGAATATGGACAAACAGATGTGAGTGAAATGCAGATATGTGTGGAAATTGGCAATAAGCATGTGCGACTTGATGTAAATATGTGCAATTTGACTTGAGTTGTTGTGTTAGATGGTATTGTAGAACAAAAGTAGAATGCATGTGCAGTGATCCAGAAGATTTGGTGGTCTAGATATTTCAGGAAAGACAAGGAATGTGCTTTAACAGTGACTGTAATTTGCATATCGAGATGCTTTTGTTCATACAGTTCTTTTCTTGAAAGTTGTAATTATGTATCTTGTCGTAAGTGTTGTTAGCTTTAGGTTTTGCAAGTCCTCGTTTGTATCTTGCCCCATGAGTGATTAACCTTGGTGTGCAAGTCTGAAGTAGTGAGCTCTATCTTTTGTAATAATTTCTATATAGTGGATTATCTTGTGAGTTAACACTCACTATGATTTTTCCCTATTTACGTTTTTTACATATAAATCTTGGTGTTCTTGTGTGATTGTTTTTGTTGTTGTTGTTGTGTAATATTTCATGATGTGCTTACATGGATTAAAATTGTTAAATGTGTTATTGGGTTTCGAAATTTAGTTCATGTTGATTCACCCCCCACCCCCTAGCATTTGGTGTGTGTTCAATTATTGGTATCAAAGCAAGGTTCCTCTTGAGTAAGCTTAACCGCTTGAGGTAGATCTGGAGTCTTGAACACTATGTTTGAAGAACAGATGAATGATATGGATGCTTTAGATCAAGGTGATTGAGATGATGTTGAAGGAGTTGTTGATATGGAAGGAGAACTAAGGTCAACGTTGGCAGATGTGGATGAATGCAGAGATAAGTATAAGAAGGCAGTTGAGCTAATTAATTTCTTAAGGGGTTTAGTGAACAAAGGAAAGAAGGAAATTGATGAATTTGAAACAAAGCTTGATGAGAAGACTGAGGAATGCTCAAAACTTTAAGAGGAAGTGACAAATCTGAAAAGATAACTCAAAGATGCTAAAGATCAGATTAGTAATGGCTTAAGCTTGAAAGGTGGAAGAGAAATTTGGGAACATGTCCTGCAATTTCAAAATAGTGGAGAGTTTGGTGAATGTTCGAAGAACAATGAAGAAAAGGACAAAGGGATGAAGAAGGCTATTGAAGATAAGAAGACTTTAATGCCTAATTAGAATTTTCGGAAGTTTGTGATAGACCATAGACCTCCTCCTATTTCTTCTAGGTATTTATCTTTCAAAGGAAACTATTTTTCATGCAATCAAGTAGGGCACAAAGCAAGTGAATGCAGAAATCAAATACAAAATTATTATTTCAATGGAAATTGTCATTATTGCAACAAGTTTGGACACAAGGTCAGTGAATGTAGGAGCAAAATGAATATGAACAAAAATGTGAGATCTTTCAATGGATGTTGCTATGTTTGCAATGGATATGGGCACGAAGTTGTTTGAATGTAGGAATAAAAATTTCAGAAGGAATATGAATGGGCACATGATGCAGAGTGGTCCGATATGTTATAATTGTAATGTTGTTGGATATACTGCAACATTTTGTAAAAGTTGTAAAGGAAGGAATGATTGTCTAGAGAATATGGAAGACGCTAAAGGAAAAGGAAAAAAAATATGGGTAAAGAAATTAGAAGAGAAGACTAAAGGAAGTGTTGAAGGTGGTTTGACATCCGCTGAGGGTGTAGTTCCTTCTTCCAGTAATTAACTCAAATAGCAGGGTCTAAAGGGGGAGCTTCAATGAATTTTTTTTTTACCCCTCTCAATTTAATGCTGAGATTTCTCTCAACATTGCAGATGTGTGTAATGATTTTTCGGATGTTTTGAGATTATCTTGTGGTCCAGATATACTTTTTAGAGGTTTGACAAATAGTGTATCAACTTTTTGAAGACTTAATTCATGAGTATTTATTTTGGTGATTACAATTATTTGTGCACTTGAGATTTGAGAAGTGAAGGAGAGAAAAAAGGAGCGAAATCAGGTGAAAGTGTGTGAAAAGGGATTGCAAAATAGTGATCTAGCGAAATATAAAAAATTGTACAGGTATCAATGATAAATCATGACCTAAGTATGAATTGAAACCTTTCATTCCATTGGAAATAGATCATGTTGGAGCTTTTCCAGTGTTGATGATTGAATTAATCATAAGGAAGATGCTTGCAAGTATATTCACGTTGCTTTAGAGGAGTATGATCATGAGAAAATTAAGGCTTTCAGGTAGAGTAATTTGGTTGATAGTTCGCAGATGTTGAAAAATGAATTTGGTGCCCTAGGGCGCAAGGGTTTGGATACACAAAATTATTTTTTGATGATCGTTGATGAAAAAATTGTCAAAATTGTTAGCAAAATTCATGGGAATACATATGGCTTGATAAACCATACTTGATTTCAAAGGAAGTATTGCAGATTGTGATAAGGTTATGTGCAACCAGAGAAGTATTGATGTTGAAATCTGTGAAGAATGTTGAAGTAAATCATATGATCGATGTAGTATTAGATGGAAGAGCGCTAAATATTGATTCTATCAGAGATGTAGATGGCAGGTATGCTACGATGAGGATATCCTACTATATACACTAAAAAATGGCCTGGAGATAATTAATATTATATGAGTTATTTAATTAATAAGCCTTTAATTCTTCTACTTATAAATAAATTGAAATTTTTATTTGTATAGTTAACTTTTCTTTAATTTTTCCTATCACAATTCATTTCTTCCATTTTCCTAATTAATAAACAAATTCAATTAATTTTTTTTATTAAATTAGCCTTTTCTAATTAATTTGAATTTTTAAATTCAAATTAGTCACATGACTCCTAATCCTAAACCACCTAACCTAACCTCCTTCTAGCCTAACCTGCCATCTAACCTTGGGTTTAACTAACCTTATCCCCTCCAACTTCCTTATCCTAACCTCCAATGGAGTGTCCCTTCTATCTTGAAGAAACATGGCATCCTTGCCACATGTCCTTCTCCTTCTTGCCACTTGGCCTCTTGTTGGCATTTGCTAGAGATTCTTTGCCACTTGTCCTTCCAAGGATGACAAGTGTCATGTCTCCTAACCTCCTCTCTAACTTCTTCATCTCTCAGCACTCACCTCTCCAGGCTAAATCTTGACTATTGAATCCTGCCACCTCAACTCTTGTCTTGGAAAATCTATAAATATCCTCAATTTGCATTCATGGCTCTCTCCTGCATATTTTAGCTTGCATCATTGATCTTGAAATCTTAACTTGAGATCTTACATTCATTTAGCTTAGTAATTTTCATTAGCATTTATCATGGTTCATTTGAGCATATCATAGAAAATCATGTAGATCATAGGAACATATTGTAGCTACTCATTCTTCAGGTTGCCATCTTGGAGGTCTATGTTGCTGAGAGCCAAATCAACAGATCTACAAGGTCCTTGGAGATAGAGGACAATGGGATGCCATTGGGGAGTATTGCTTTGTTTTGTTTATTAATTAGTTTCCTCAATAATGTCTCATTGATATGTGTTTATGTGTTTATGGTTTGATTCACCTATTTTTACACATACCTACAAAGTGTATTACAAGAATAGAGAAGGTTCTTGTGCGTATATTAGAGTACATGTGGCTTATAGAATGGTTGGAGAAAATGTTGAATATGATTTGTGTGAGATTTTGTGATGGAAATTGTTTGATAATCTTAAGATGACAAAGAATGAGATGTATCTGTTTCGGTATGGTTCTCTGATTGTCTGTTTATTTTTCTATTTTTTGCATGCTTTGCCTAGTGTTGAGAATATTGCATGGGGAAATGGTTTAATCATTGGTTGTCAAATTAAAAGTTACTTAAATGGCTTAGATGATAGCTTGAAAATGTGCAGGGAATTTGTTTGAGAAGGATGAGAGGTATGTTGGTTTAAGGAATCATATTCCTCTTAAGGTTTTGGATTGGCATGAGAATGACATTGTGTTTTTGGTTGATAAAGATAATTGCTTTTTAGAAGCCGTGGTTTCGAGAGTTTCTTGGGTACCTCCTTTACCCTATGAGGTTTTTGAAGAGGAATGCATGATATTAGCAAAGAATCTTCTAAAGATGTCGAAGGATTAGAGTGTAGAGAGGTTTGGAATGAGGGATACAATTCTTAGAAGGTCCAGAATGTTGTTAACAAAGAAGAAAATGAAGAAATCAAGAAGACTTTCTGGTGATGCCTCCACTTCTAGTTCCAAAGTTCATAAAAAGGAAAAGAGAGTTCCAGAGAAGAAGGAAATTGTACCTGTGAATATAGATAGTGATGACGAGGGAGAAGAAATGAAGACAAAACATAAAGTTGTTCAGGATGAGGAAGTTGAAATGCTGCAAAAAATTTATGAAGGAATGTCTGATGATGACGATGATCTTATAGAGGTAAGGTGATGGAAGTGATTGATAAGTATAGTAGTGTAAAGTCTATTGGTGATTCGTATTATAATCATGTGTCATATGAGCAAGATGTCATTGAGAAAGTATTTGTAAAGTATTTGGTTCAGAGAAATTTGGTTGCTACTAATGTTGTTGATTGTGTTTCAGAGGAGCTTGTTGAGTTACTAATTGAGAGAATGACTGAAGAAGATGATAAGGAAGAATTTACTGAAACAAATGTGCAAGAGATGATGACAAAGAAGTGTAGAAAGGCACATTAGGTGCTAATTCTTAATTTATTGAATTTTAGGAAATCTATTGATTAAGTTGAAAAGTTGTATAATTCTGTTTAATGTGGCCGGTTGCCACACAAAAATTCAAAGATGAAATTGATCGAATTGAGTCTTAGCTAGTTGAATTGGCTAAAAATTATAAAGTGTCAATTTTCTATTTATAGCAAAGAAAGGGATATGGATCGAGAGTTGCATAATCAGTTAGCTCTAAGAATGAAATAAAGAGACGAGTTTACAAGAATGTTTGGAGAGCTGAGAGTTGACATTGAGTTAAAACTTTCTTCTCATTTGAGATTGTTGGTTGAAGTAGGAGTGTTGAGAAAGGTGCTCTTTTGATGATGTTATGAATAAATGCATTGATTGTGAGAGTCATAGTAGAATTTTGGACGCTTTTACTTGTGCTTGGAGGGCCTTGGTGATCAAATTGAAGACAATTTAAAGATATCTGGCCAAGTGACTTTGAATATCTTTAGTGTTTATAGTGATTTAGTGTGTTGGCCTTTGTCTTTGATGGCAAAGGGGGAGAAAGATACTAAAATGTTTTAACATTTTTCTTCTGTTTTATATCTGTCTTGGAGAATTGTTGTTAGGGGGAGTTGTTGTCAGTTGTTTGTTGTTTGCAATGAATTATTGAGTGAAAACATTTTTGGTTGTTTGCCATCAATGACAAAGAGGGAGATGTTACAAATATGTGTTTTTGTTGTCATTGATGTCAAAACAATGTGGTCCAGACATCTGATGTATTGGATACGGTGGGATTTGTTGTTGGAGCATGCACAATTATGTTTTTGGTCTTGAGGTCTGTTCAATTGGTTTTGAGGTTTGGATATAGATAGGTTGCATTGGAAATTGATTTGGTATGTTAGTCTATTTTTAACGATGAAGACAGTTGGAAGAGTGTTCTGGATGGTTTGGGTGTTGCTTGTTTTGGTTTGAACCATTTTATTTTAATGTTTGGTGCATGCATTAGGTTATATATCAAAGTTAAATGTAATATATATTTGGTTGGGTGATTCCATGGGAAGTATTCTTTTGGTCTGGTATTGCATGTTGGATATTATTTCAGGCCTGAATTATGTTTCATGTTTTATATTTTGGTCCAGTTGTATAACTTGGGTCAGAAATATGTGTACACGTTACAATCTATCTTTTGGCCAACTTGGAGAGGATGTTTTTTTTTTCATTCTGGTTTGGTATATGTACTTGATGATTTGTTGAAAAGAATATAGGCATATAGATGCAAGTGAAATGCGGATATGTGTGGAAATTGACAGTAAGCATGTGCGACTTAATGTAAGTACATGAGATTTAATTTGAGTTGGTGTGTCAGATGGTATTGCAGAACATAAGTAACAGTGAATGTAAGTGCAGTGATCTGAAAGATTTGGTAGTCTGGATATTTCAGTAAGGACAAAGATTGTGCTTTAACAATGATTGTAATCTGCATATTGAGATGCTTTTGTTCAGACAGTTCTTTACTTGAAAGTTGTAATTTTGTATCTTGGCCTGAGTGCAGTTAGCTTCAGGTTTTGCAAGTCCTCTTTTGTATCTTGCCCCATGAGCAATTAGCCTTGGTGTGCAAGTCCAGAGTAGTGAGCTTTATCTTTTGTAATCATTTCTATATAGTGGATTATCTTGTGAGCTAACACTCACCATGGTTTTTCCCTATTTGTGTTTTCCACATATAAATCTTGGTGGTGTGATTGTTTTTGTTATTACTGTGTAATACTTAATGATGTGCTTAATTGGATTAAAATTGTTGAATGTGTTATTGAGTTCTAAAATTTAGTTCATGCCGATTCACTCCCCCCTCTCAGCATCTAGTGTGTGTTCAACAAACACTTCTATTTTTGTCCCATGCATAATTATATCTTGTATGAGTTCTACATTCTCTTTCTTGATAACCAAAATTGTTACACTTGTGACAAACTACATTCATATTTCTAGTGGATGCAAATTGAATCCTCTTAGATCTTCTTCTACAACCAATTACTTTATGCCCATAACCATTACCTGAATAACAATAACTAGGAAAGGAATAATTGTATCTTATTGATTGATCTTGCCAGGTAGGTGGAGATCATGTGGACGTGTTGACTCTACTTCTTCTTTCTTTGTTGATAACTTTGGAAAATTCGCCTTCAACAATCCTATCTTATGATTTATCCTTGTTTTCATTCTTAGGAGCAACAACATGATAGCTTAAATCTTTCTTCTTCCTAGGAATTTCTCTGACCTTAGAACTATGTCCTTTTTCATAGCCTAAGCCAATAGTATCCTTGTGAAATTTTTGCTTGTTTAACATCTCATTTAGCCTAATGAAGCTCTGTTCAAACTTTCAATTCTTCTCTAACTGAATATTGTGATAATCAATATCGTTTCTTAAAGTGACTATCTCTGCCTCAAGCTTTTGGCATTCATTTATTTTGACTTCCAACTCAGATTTTGCCACTTATGCTATCCTCTTGCTCACTTCAATCTTTGTTTTCAGATTGTTAATTAATTTGTCTGATTCCTTAAGTCTTCCTTCTAATAATTCTTTGTCTTTCAAGGCTTGTTGTATTAACAAAGAATTCTCCTCTTTCATTTTGTACGCTTCCTTAACTTGGTATTTTAGTTCAACAATTATTCTCTCAGATTGTTCAAGACTTTCAATCAACATCTCATTAGATTTAATGCTTTCTTGAAATTGTATCTTGAGTTTTTGATTTTCCTATCTAAGATTCTTGACCTCAACTAGGGAAACAACAAGTTTTTCTTCAAGAACAACTATGCTTTCCTCTTCATCTGATGTTCTAATGCAACCTCCATGAACCGAGACTCATCAACCATTCTTGCATGACATTCTTTAGCATCAAGATCATTAGAAAACTCATCAACTTTTGTATTAGACAACTCTTTCTTTTTAGGTAGACCTTTCACCTTTTTAGAAGAAATTTTATTTCTACACTTCTTGCTTGTGGCATTCCTTTTCCAAGATCAACCTAAGTCAGTTAGACTTTTGCTAGGAACCTTGCTTTGATAGCAACTATTAGAATACACTAGATCACTGAGAGGGAGAGTGAATCAATGATCTATAAAAAACTTTGCAAATAGTAACTTTCAAAACCAAATGCATAAACATCAAAACACTCAGGAGGAATAGCTATTACACAAGACATACCATAACACTAATATGTACATGGAAAACCCTAGATAGGAAAAAACCATGGGAGAAATGCTGCTTGGATCTATTGTCAAAATTTAGCCTCCAAAATCTCACTGATTACATGTATGCCTTACTGGAAAAGATTTCATTGATCACACGATCAAGGTCTCATTGACCAAAACCTCACTAGTTACATTTAGGGAACCAAACCTAGGAGGACCAACCCCTTACCAGTTTAGGAGCACCAACTCCATCTATGTAAAAGACCGTAACACATAGAGTACTACTTTGCTTACATTAACATCACTAGTTACATAAGGATTTTGTAACTCACAATCACATCCGTCACTACTCTCTCCAAATACAAAAGATATAGTGACATCAAAGAGCATATATAACCTTTGTAATACACAATCACATTGCCGCTACTCTACGAAAACAATATGTTTCATTCTCATAACAAAAATACCTTTTCCTTTTTGTGACATAATCATGCTTACTGATGTATATGGCTTTGCATCTCTAAGTTAATCATCTGACCCTTTCTTCCTGCTCTCTTGTTCTATTGTGCATATACTCAAAACAATACCTTTTGTCACTACAAACACACACACACACACCTCTCAACATTTATTCTTTCATATGTCAAATCTATTCCATACATCATCCATTACTCTTTCTCTCATCACTTTATTTATTTGATTCATCAAACAAACTCTCCAATCGTACAAACATCATTTCATCTACGTGGATGAATTCAATGTGTGTCATTGTCAAAACTTCTTCAATTTCTCCGTAGAGTATTCCTTTAATACTCATTCCAATCACCATCAATAACTACTAATTGAAGTTTGCTTTTCTTTTGAACACTAAGTCCATCATTGCCAAGAAAACAATTAGTACAATAGGTTAACGAAGTTGCTGTCACTATAACCTATCTTATTGAAGCTTCTCTTATTGGTGTGAGATTTTGCCAAGATCAAGAGCTCATTGAAATGTACAAAATAGAGACATAATATGGGACAAGAATAAACTATATTCTCATCAATAGAAAATGATCAATAATTTGATTCAATAGTTGTTACATACAATGTAGATGAGCTTGCTTATATAGGCAAGGCTAGGGATATGTGAGCACACAAACATGACATGTGGCTCAATAAGAAACAAGGGTAGGTAGGAAATAGGTGTGGGTAGGTAGGAGAAATAATATAATAGTCCACATGAGGTGGCTCACCCACTGAATGTGGAGTGTAACAACAAGAGTGGAGTGTAACAACAAGATCAACACCATAAAAGGTGGAATTTCTCCTACACACACTATCCCAATGTGGCACAAACACCCAAGTGTCTCATACCCAAACTACTATGAAATGCATTATCTTAAGTAAACTTAAGTAAGTGTAATAATATCCATGATGAATAATTATTTACACCAACACCCCCCCTTAAGTGCAACTTAGGGGAATGCACTTAAGTCTACAATGCAACTAAGCAATGCAAGATGGGTCCCGGCTACGAGGCCATGTTAGGTACCCATGTACAAATGCAAATGCATGCAAACCAATGCAATGAAATCTCTCACAAAGTGGGGAAAGAGAGGAAAACCCAATGGGAAAAAACCCTCCCCCAAAAGAGAGATGAAAATCATACAAGAGAACTCTCATAGAAGAATGTGAAGGACAAAACCCCATGTGAGGAAAAAGTCCCCCCAATATGAGAGAAGAAGAGAAGTCAAACTGTGACCCCCCCTCAATGGAGAATCTGCACCAATGATAGAAGCTTGATGTATGAAGAAACTGCTCCACGAACATCGAACAACATTCCTCCCCTTAGGAAGAAACAAAACCAAAGGTGTATCCATGAAGTCTCCCCAATCATGAAGGGAAGATGTATGAAGAAAACTCATGATGAAAGGAATCTCTGAAAACTACTCAAGTGTCCCCATGTCGATGCTGAAAGATACCCCCTCCAAAGGTGGTAAACTGTGCCACACTGCTGAAAAAGGCACTCCAAGATCTAGTGGAGATGGATGTAGAACATGTCCCAAAGACTCACATGTCTCCTCAAAAAATAAGGAGACCTCCTCCAACTGCTGTACAAGTATCCACAATCATGTCAACCTCGAAAGAATGATCATGTAGAGAATGAACAAGAGGGTCAGAGTGTGCCCTCACAACAATCGAAGAAGGATCACCTTCATCAAAGAGAAGATGAATGTCATCAATGATGTCTCCCAAATCTGCAATGTAGGATTCCATAAACAAACCTGTAATATTTGTCAAGTAATAATCCCATGAATCTGAAGCTGGAAGACAATGAATATCCTGCTGCACTGAATCACATGAAGGCAAAACTGTCGCACTATCTGCATCATCAGGTGCAATAGGTGATGTGATATCAATATGAGAAGATGAAATACAAGACTCAAGAACGGGGTCACATGTGAGAATCCCCATGTTCAAGTGTCCAAAGTTCTCCACAAAATCTGAACTATCACAAGAAGTGTGATCATAATGTGTAGAATCATCAAATGTGAAATCATCATCATCAACAAAATCTGAAAAGGAGTATAACTGAGATGCATGATCAACCACCCCAGTCACAATGATAGCTCTAGTCTCCATGTCTCTAATGAAAACTGAGTCAGGTGTGAACTCCACAACTCTCTTAGTTGCGCCATGTGTGATTTGATAGATAGAAAGGAGATTATTTGTCAAGTGGGGTACACACAACACATCATTGAAGGAGTTATCCCCAATGTCAATAGATCCTTTCCCAATCACATCCGTGTATGTATGATTGCCCATCAAAATCTGTGGCATGGTGCAAGGCTCAAATGTAGAGAACATAGACTGCGAAGATGCCATATGATGAGAAGCCCCTAAATCTAGAAGCCATCTCTCTGAATCATGACTAATAGTAGCACATAGAGCTTTTCCTTTTCTTGTTCCAAAAGAGTGAGTCCTTCCACTTGTTGAAGCCATGAATGCTTGCCCTTTTCCTTTTGAATGTGAGGAAGTGGAAGTTGATGAATCATCCTTCTTGTAGATTTTAGGCAAATCAATGTTATGCTTTTTGATGATATGTGTGAGCTCATCAATCTTCTTAGAATGGCAACGATGCTCCTCATGACCAATCTTTTTACAATAAGCACAAGTAGGTCTCTCTCTCTTTGGTGAATTATCTCTCTTGGAAGAGAATGAATCTCCTTGTTTTGGAGAAGATGTTGCTTTTTCTTTAGGCTTTGATTGCCATTTCTTCTTGTGTGAGTTGTCCTTTCCTTGATTTCCTTTGTTCCCTTGATTTGCCACTAATGCTTGAGACTTAGAAGCCTTAAGAATGCCCATGCTTATCAACTTAGTTTGTTCCATCATCAACATTTCATTGAAAGCATCAAATGTAGGCATTTTGTAGCTTGAACCCATTGTCATCCTATGGGTTTGGAAACTAGAAACAAATGCTGCATATTCTTGTGGAAGCTTGCCTATCAAGTTGAATATCAATTGAGTATCCTTTTTATCAATGCCACAATCTTTGAGTTGTGCCCTCAACTCATTTGCCTTAGTGACATAATCTTGTATAGTATAAAAGTTCTTGGGATCTAACATGGTGAGATCACTATCAATTTTATATCCCCTAATCTCATCAACTTGACCATACAAGTCTTGAAACTTTTGCCAAGCATCCTTGATTAGAGTACATTTCTCAATATGAAAAATGAGATCCTTTGATACATACTTTCTTAAGGTACCAATTGCCATGATATTTTTAGTGAGCCAATCTAAGTGACCAATTGGATCAACCTTAGGATCAGCTGGAGCAACAATAGTTCCATCAATGTAATGAGTGAGTCCTTTTTCCATAAGTTTACTCCATGCATCAATTTTCCAAGTAGCATAATTATGTGGAGTTAAGAGAGGAAACTTAGAAGAACCCATACCAGCAAAAAGGAAGGAACACAAGAGCACAAAAGCACAAGAGACACCCCCCCAAATTCACTCAATCAAAGTACCCCCCCCCCCCAAGTGATGATTTTGACACTTTATACTTAGTGCGATTACAATGAGCCACTTGCAAAACAAGGCAAAGTGGACTTATGATGCAAATTTTACAACTTCTCAAATGAGATACAAGAGACTTCAATCAATAGTGCAATGAATCTAACTGAGATTCAAGCAAATATACAAGTACCAAGAGAGCCAAAATCTGAAAGTACAATTTTTACTTACAATGGCATCAATCTGATAGCATCATGTGAAAGTAGATGAAAAAATACGCACTTTAAAAAAAAACAGCACCTGAAAAGGAGGTCGTATGACCCCAAACGAAGCCTCTGAAGTTGCAAAAACTGGGATTACTCAGGTACAGTCACCAAAAACTGCATTTTCTGAAAAATCTGTGCATCAAAATCAAAAAAATTCTTCACCACTGTGGAGAGCACGAAATTATAGCCCATTTCAAAAAAAATTGCACCCAAAAAGGAGCAAAAATGAGCAAGTTATGGCCATTTGAAGTTGAACTGCAAAATCAAAAATGCAAATGAGAGGGGTCTGCCAAATTTTTGAAAAATGCTGACGTGGTGCTGACGTCAGCAAGTCATTGGGTTAAATTTGACGGTCGTATGACAGTCGCAAAAACTTTGCCTCTCTGTTGATTGGGCATCCGTACTGTACGGACAGCTGACGTGTCAGGTGGCTGTACAGGTGACTGTGTAATCCGTACCGTACGAAAATATGACGTGGCAGGCTGACTAAGTTGATGATGTGGCAGCCGTATGGATGTTTGCGTGTACAGGTTGTACCCGCGGGCCAGTGGTCGCCTGCCATGTGGCAGGCGCGGGATTCGCCAGTCTAGGTGGTCACAGGCGCCGGAGAGGAGGAGCGGGTGCCCGGAGAGTGGCGCGCGGGAGGAGCTGCGGAGGTTCCCGATGGGTGGTGCGACAGGGAGGTAGCGGGCGCCGGAGTCGAGAGGAGCCGGCGCGGGAGCAGCGACCGGCGACAGTGGTGGTGACGTGCGACGAGGACGGGAGCACGCGGTCTGCGGCACAGATTGCAGTGAACGGCAGAGACGACGACGTGTGGAACTTCTCGACGGCGGCGATGGGCAGGTCCGGACCGGCAGGCAGGTACGCGGGTTGACAGGTACGACGTTTGCAGACCTGTAATCTGCGGTACACACGGGTCACGGGGGGGTGTGCGGACCCCCCAAAAACTTGCTTTTTGATTTTTTTCAATTTTTTTTTTGACAAAAAATATTTTAAAAAATTTCGAAATCCCTACGATTATAGGAAAATTGGAGAAAAAAATTTTCTCACCAAAATAGGCAGACTTTATAACCCAAATTCATGGAAACGGCCTTCTGGACGCAATGGTGGAGTCGGATCTGGTCTAGGACGCCTCCAAAAGATGCTGCTCCTCAGATTTGCCTCTTGACGTCGCAATAATGCCTCTTCAAGATGAATCAATGAAGCCCCAATGGCTTTGATACCATGTGAGATTTTGCCAAGATCAAGAGCTCAATGAAATGTACAAAACAGAGACATAATATGGGACAAGAATAAACTGTATTCTCATCAATAGAAAATGATCAATAATCTGATTCAATAGTTGTTACATACAATGTAGATGAGCTTGCTTATATAGGCAAGGCTAGGGATATGTGAGCACACAAACATGACATGTGGCTCAATAAGAAACAAGGGTAGGTAGGAAATAGGTGTGGGTAGGTAGGAGAAATAATATAATAGTCCACATGAGGTGGCTCACCCACTGAATGTGGAGTGTAACAACAAGAGTGGAGTGTAACAACAAGATCAACACCATAAAAGGTGGAATTTCTCCTACACACACTATCCCAATGTGGCACAAACACCCAAGTGTCTCATACCCAAACTACTATGAAATGCATTATCCTAAGTAAACTTAAGTAAGTGTAATAATATCCATGATGAATAATTATTTACACCAACAATTGGTTCTAGTCACCATTGTGTAGTTCTTGTAGATCCTGTCATCATCTTGTATGTAGATGAGACAACATCTAATTAAATTCCTTACACCCAATAAGATGAGTCTTCAACATCTCAAACACTTCCCACTGATATGAGGATGTCCATAGGCTGATAGAAAAACATTAATCAATTGATAATACAAACAACTTGAACTAGCTTTAGGAATACATAACTTCCTCTACATACCCGACAAACAAGAATATGGTTCTACTTACAACAAACTTTGCCATTAAAAAATATTGTACAAATACCACGAACACCTGACTCACAAAACCATTTGAACTTGCAATGGAATTTGTTTCCTAGGCAATACAAGAATGTTTCATGGTTGTTGATTATGTAACTTGATAGCGAAATACGACTTCAAAACACCTTATATAGAAAGGATTTCAATCACTCTTCTATATAAAATGCACCAACTTGGACAACTCTTCTGCAAAACAACAACCCGATACGGTTTGAAGTATGAGTCGCAAGCATCAACTTGTTCATCAAATCATGTACTTTCGCTATAAGGAAAGAGCCTTCCTAGTGATAGGAATACCTTACACACATAGTCGCAAATATGAGCAATGACTCAACTCAAGATATCAACTTCCAAGGAGCCACACTTTGCATTTGTATTTGGGAAACTATGTCACTGGAAATTTTGGAATGGCCAATCTTGATGAGGAAAACCTTAACTAGTCAATCCTATCACATGAAAATCGCCTCAAATGTTGTTGACAAACGATCTCACCTTTTGACATCAATGACAAACACATGCCAACACCTTTACAATGCCATTTTGCAAAAAGGCGCATTCCTTAAGATGATCCAGAGTCAGGTTCAATACCTTGGATCCTACCACCATTGTTTTTCTTTTTACCTTTTCACTCCTAGGTTTTTGGTTGGTGGATTTGATTTGATTATTTTCCCAACTTGATTTCTCTATATAATTCCTTGCTTCCCAACCCTAATTTCTCTGGATTTCCCAGTTACCTTTTATCTTACCTAAAGGTACTGCATTAGCTCTTGCTAGCATTTAAGGACCATTTCCCTCTCTGTCAAACACCTTTCTTTCGATTTTTTTATCATATTTGTTCTACTATGCCATTTCTTTGTTTTCCCTGTAACCACAGGTATTTTTCCTTCATCCTCTACCTATTCTACTTGGCTTGTATCCATCTTGCTTGTGTCTGGTCTCCATTTGCCTTTACATGCCCCAAAAATTGCACACACGAGCCATGAATCACCAAGTCTTTTCAAATTATTGCAAAGGCCAAACAAATCTTTCAAACTTTTTATTTAAACGAAAATCAACCATAATGTTTTGCTAGGTTGCTCGATGTAAAACATTAAAATCACACAAATCTCCAAAATGATGAATGCCTTTATTGAATAAATAATAAACATGTTTCAAAAATGCAACAACAAAGGGATTTCCTTGGTATTGGACCATTCTATTCCACCAAAGAGACGATGAACAAAAAATAAACCCATTTTGTAAAGAAGAATTTTCCCAATTTAAACATTTACAATTTAACTGCCAAGCCTTCCATATAACTAGAAGCTAGAATGAAGCTTTCAACCGAAAGAAAGGAGCAAACAAAATCTTATCTAACCATCAAATTGATTGTCATTTATTTTTGATAGAAGCATGTATAATTTGATAACAAATCAAAATCTTCAATGATCGATCTTTGTAAACCACTCTAACTATCCATTTAGCTAACAAACACAATCCTTGAATTTTTGGGTCCATCAAACCCAGACCCCCTTTAGTGTTAGGTTGGATACAATAGAACCACAAAGTACATGTAAAACCAACCTTACCATTACAATTAGACCATAAACAATGATAGATGACTTTGTTTAAATCTTCATAACCTTTTTTAAAGGCATCCAACAAGATGAGTACTACACATGCAAAGCCAAAAATATGCGATTCACAACTTGAATCTTCCTTACCAAGGACAAAAATCTATTCCCCCAAGTGTAGAGTTTATTCTTCATCTTTTTTAGAAACCAATTCCACTTATTAGAAAGAGTGACACCAAGCCCAAAAGGAATGCCCAGGTAGTGGGAAATTTGCTTGTGTTTAATTTACTTACATTCTTTTGGTGTCCAATAAGGGGTTGGATCAATTTTCATCGAAAATAATTTAGTTTTGTGATGCACTAACTTAGAACTAGATACAACACAATAAAGTTCAAGTACCTCCATCACATTATCAATCTATTCTTTAGTCTTGAAGAATGAGCATGTTATCATTATCAAAATGAGAGTTAAGGATCACTGCATCATTAGGTATAGAAATACCCTTTATCAAGTTCATATGGTTGTACTTTTGTAACAAATATACAATAGCATCAACAACAAGAACATAAAGAAAAGGTGATAAAGGACACCCTTTTCTAATTTAACGTTGCAAAGGAAAAGTGTTTGACAATTCTTTATTTATAACTAGCTAAGCATTTGGACACGTTTACAAATCTTAAGACCAAATCCCAGTCATTGCAACATTTTAAGGATAAAGCTCCAACACATTTTATCATAGACTTTATCAAAATCTAGTCCGATCATTGAGCCTATCCAATAGTTTCCAAAGCAAGTATCAAGTTATCAAGAATTGGTCTATCCCTTTTGCCACATGTTTAATTTTTTGGGTAATAACTTTAGCTATAATTTTATTAGAAGTGTTTAACAAATTGATAGACCTCCATGTCCTTATTCTCCCCTTCGAAAATAGCTTAATAAAACCCTTCTTATTATTAGGTCTCAACAAACTATGTGCAAGCGCCTCCAAATAAACTAGATAAAAGTCATCTTTAATGTACCACCACATAATTTGATAAAATTCTAGAAACAATCCATCAAATCCATGACTCTTTTTCAAAACTATAGAAAAAACAACATATTTTAAAACTTCTATAAAAAAATCTAGATTCAAAAACCGTCATAAGACACCTTTCCCAACACTACAAATATAGGTGCCTATATGATACAACACATGAAAAATAAAAATAAGTGATGGTGGGTAAAAGATAAATTGCATGTGTTAATAATTGTTCATAAGCCTATAGCCAAGCCCCTTAGGTTGAATGCTCTCAAGACCTATGGGTCGTGACTCCCATAGAATACAACCCATTATGGTCAAATAAATCTTTATAATGTACGCACTACATGGTATCATTCTATATGACAATGATCTTAACCTATGAATCTGTAACCCACATTGAGTATTTGACATGAGAAAGTTTTGTGGCATTATTTGATGCCCCTTTGCTTTCCTTCCTCCAATAAATGATCCATGTCCCATGAAATTGAGATTCATTGTTTGAAAATACATCCAAAAAAATGAATCTACTAGTATCAACTTATCCATTACTTCTCCTAGGAATACAAATTCTATTTTATATAACCATGTTTAAATCCCTTAAAATTTAGATTTACAAATATTATTTATTTATTTAATATTAAATATTAATTAATTAATAAAGCCAGACAATTCTTGACCAATAAGCTATAACTATTTGTGCAATAACATCTTCCCGAGTAGTTAATTCTATTTATATACTTACTGGCTCTCTTCCAAAGAATATTTAGGAAAATAAAACATAAATCAGAACATGTTCGTGGTAGGCAGAGTCGAACACGCGACGCCGACCGCAGGGAAAGTGTGAACCGGGGTTTAATACCGGCGTATACACCGTTTCTATAAAATCTTCGAACACTAATTTTGGTCAGGCCATTCACTCCTTTCCTCACATCATCAACCAAATCGTGGAAGTGCTTCAACATACAACAAGGTCAGTGGATCGAATCCAAGCAAGACCATGGATCAGCAGGCCAATGGTACGGGCATGGGCACATGCACAGGTAGCGATCCTCTCTATCCTCCTCCTAGTGATAATAACCATGAATTTTCTCCTCCGCCTCCTCCACCGGAGGACCATCCCTCCCACGCTGCACCTCCGCCGGACGATCCCAACGACTATTCTTCCCATTACGCGCAAAATCACTTTACATCCGAGGAAACCGCCCAGGGCGGCTTCTACCAGGAACCAGGGTATTCCCAGTACCAGCAGTCCCAAGAACCAGCGCCTCAGGGGTACGGGCAATACAACCAAGGACAAGAAAACACTCAAGGATATGATCAGTACCAGGGTTATAACCAATATCCAAATCAGGAAACAGCTCAAGCATACACACAGTATCAGGGGTATGCACAGTACCCGGAGGCTGCTGGGGGCTATAGTCAGTACCACAACCAGGAAACGGCCGATGGATATGCTCAATACCAGGACCAGGTAGCTGCCGAAGGATATGAGCACTATCAAAACCAGGAAACCGCCGATGGATACGCTCAAAACCAGAAGGCGGAAACCACTGATGGATTGGATAACGGCCAGGAAAAAATCGAAAGGTATGGCCAGAACTCTAAATCGGAAACAGCGGAAGGTTATGAACAATACCAGAAAGATCATACTGCTGAAGGATATGAACAATACGAAACTGCCGAAGGATATGCGCAGTACGAGAATCAGGAAACTGCCGAGCCAGAGTACCACAAACAGGGATCAGGGCAGGGTTATTCTCACTACCAGAGTCAGAACAATGCAGAAAACCCTAGTCCTAACCCTAATCAAGAGGAAGTTGTCACCTTAAAGGAAGAGGAAGCCGCCGTTAGTCGCGAGGGTGTAGGGAGCAGTTATCCAAATCCTAATGATGCCGACAAAGAGGGAAGTTCGAATCCTGTTTTGTCTGAGACGGCAGATAATAGAGGTGAGGGTTCTGGCCTAGCTGAAACTACTCAGGGCGGTGGACCTTCTCGGTCGGCAGAGATTAGCAGTGGCAGGAAACGTCGGTCTAGATGGGCGCCTCAGCCAGAAGGGGAAGGCGAGACTCAGGACAGCGCCGGGTCTAGGAAAAGGAAGACCAGATGGGCTGAGGATCCGAAGCCGCTTTTGGGAATCCAGCTTCCAGGGTTTGTTAAAGAGTTAACTGGAGGTATGGAACTTGACCCTGAGGTTCAGCAGCTGAACGCAAGGCTCATGGACATAAGTCGCTTAATGCAGTCAGGGTTACCATTGGATGATCGTCCCGAGGGCGCAAGATCACCCTCTCCAGAACCTGTCTACGATAATATGGGTGTAAGAATCAATACCAGGGAATACAGGGCCCGTGAAAAGCTTACCAGGGAACGGCAAGAGATTATCTCACAGCTTATTAAGAGAAACCCAGCATTTAAGCCGCCCGCGGATTATAGGCCTCCTAAGCTTTATAAGAAACTGTATATTCCTGTGAAAGAGTATCCGGGGTACAATTTTATTGGGCTTATAATAGGCCCTAGGGGTAATACACAGAAGAGAATGGAGAAGGAAACGGGGGCTAAGATTGTTATAAGAGGCAAGGGTTCTGTGAAAGAGGGCAGATTGCAGCAAAAGCGAGATCTGAAGCCAGATCCTTCGGAGAATGAAGATTTGCATGTTTTGGTAGAGGCTGAGAATCAGGATGCTTTGGAGAAAGCTGCAGGCATGGTGGAGAAACTCCTGCAGCCTGTGGATGAGGGTTTGAATGAGCACAAGAGGGCACAGCTGAGAGAACTTGCGGCTTTGAATGGTACAATAAGAGATGATGAGTTCTGCCGTCTTTGTGGTGAGCCGGGGCATAGGCAGTATGCATGCCCAGCAAGGAATTCGGGTTTTAAGAGTGATGTCTTGTGTAGGATTTGTGGGGATGGTGGGCATCCCACAATTGATTGCCCTATGAAGGGATCTGGGAAGAAGATGGATGATGAATATCAGAACTTTTTGGCTGAATTGGGTGGTGGCACGCCGGAGTCTAGTAGTAGATTGGGGTCTGGTGAAAATGGTCGACAGAATCAGATGTTGGCACTGCCTGGGCCACAGGGAGGAGGAAATCCTCCATGGGTTTCTGGAGGGACGGGGAACTCTGCTGGGCAGCAAGGGCTGCAGAATAGTTTCCCAGCATCTGGTCTGGGCTCAAAATTTTCCAAGGAGCATGATGATTCAAATTTGTACATTGGATACTTACCCACCAATTTAGATGATGATGGCCTAATACGACTGTTTTCTCCTTTTGGTGAAATTGTGGCAGTCAAGGTCATAAAAGATCGTTTAACTGGGGCAAGTAAAGGTTATGGGTTTGTAAAGTTTTCTGATACAGCTTCAGCTGCACAGGCAATTGTGCATATGAATGGATACAGGTTAGAGGGCAGGGTGATGGCAGTCAGAGTGGCAGGCAGACCACCTCAAGCTGGTTTTCCTGGAGGCGGTCAACCCCCAATTCCGGGTTCATATCTGCCTCCTGATCCCTCTGTTGGAGGTTATCCTTCCCAACAGTTTCCACCAGGGCCACCACCTCCAAATCCAGTGGCAGGAAACAGAATGGGTGCACCAGTTCCATGGGGTCCTCCTGTTCCACCTCCTTCATACAATCCTTATGCCCCTCCTCCTTCTAGACCACCCAACATGTATGGTGAACCCTTTGTACCAATGCAAGGACCCCCACCGCCTGGTGCACCTTCTCAGAACATGATGCCTATGCCACCATATGGAGGCCCATACCCAGGAGCTCCAATGCAAGGACCTCCACCACCTCCACCATCTCAGAACATGCCCCCTACTGAAATGTCTCAAAGCTTGCCTCCTGGTGTGCAACCACAGAATTTGCCATCGCAGGCATCATCAAATGGCGCCCAGGGTGGTCCTCCAGGTGCAATCCACAGTAATGCTGGAAGTACAATGACAGCTGTGCCAGGCAGTGTCCATGTTGGAGGTATGCCACCAGCAGGACCTCCTCCTGTGTACCCTCCTCCTCCACAGTATCAAGGCTATTATGGTGCTCCACCCGCTCCAAATGGACCAACAGGTCCTACACAGAGCATGGGTGGGACTCCACCACCTTGGGTAGCAAATAGCAATCCAGTTCCACCTACATCATCTTCCGAAACAACTTATGCTGTTGAGTCAGAATATGAGAAATTCATGAATGAGATGGCATCATAGTGTCCTTTCAAATTGAAGAGGTATGTTGCAGAATCATTTTTTATATTTTGATCAGAAGGTGCATGTTTCCCGTTTAGGTAAGATGTGCTTGGGGGTCTACTACTATTGATGGTAATTGTGTTATGTCCATCAATATTTTGCATCTTGGTTTTCCATGTTGCATCTGCTAGATCCTGTTATATTCACTAAGATTTATGCACTGACAAAACATACATCATGTTTAATCTATTTTTGTTTTTGTGACATTTTTCAGCTATTCGCACGCTTTTTCTGAAATGGCTGATTTTGATTTCTTGAACTCGTTTCTGAGTAGCTTTGCATCCCTTTCAACAAAGCCTCTCTTGTTTTTTATAGAATGTTTTTAATAATTGCTTTTTGAAAGTTCATTTATTTGTTCTTAGATTATTATTTTTCTCCTTCGATTTTTTGGAATGACTTTGTAGGGATCCTTTCTGATAAGTTTCCTTGTTATTTCTTATTCTATATGATATTAGAGTGATTAACTTTCTTGTCCTTACATTTTGCTGAATTGGCAGGTTTGATGTTTCTTGGAGCAACGCTGACATGATTTATATTTAGAATTCTGACATGAGACTATACACAGCTTTGGAAACTCACATGAATTATATTTAACCTTGTTTATGGTGAGGAATAATTGTTGCAGAGCTGTCGAGCTACAACTATGGAGTAATTCAGTTTATTAATGGGGTTGTTGAGATTGCTGAATTTTTCTAAAATCAGGTCACATATGGGGCTTGTGCCACTGCTTTCATTAATTTTAGGGGGTTGGGAGCCAGATATATTCAATTGCAGGCTTTAGTTGGATAGCTTTATTGTTTTTCTTAAAGGTGTTTTGGATTTCTAATATTTTTCAGCCTGCAGTTTGGCGAATGTGCCCTTGGGAATAGTATTCTACTATCAGAAGCAGATTCTAGTTTCAAGTATATTATAACACTGCTATGATGTATATATGGCACTAACTTGATGTTGTGACCAGGTTCTTTATTACCCTTCCTATTCTTAAAATTAATTGCATCAAGGTTTGTGGTACAGAGATATTGATATGGTTGTTTAACCTGTTGGCTGTTTTTTTGTCCTTTTGGCAAGGCGATAATCATGTTGTGTGTTTTGTGCTCTCTTATAGTGTTTTCTGTTTTGACATGACATACAGTCTGCTAAAACGAGATATTGATATGGTTGTTTAACCTGTTGGCTGATTTTCTTTCTCCTTTTGGTAAGGCTATAATCATGTTGTGTGTTCTGTGATCTGTTATATTGTTTTCTGTGATGACATGATATATAATCTGCAAAAAAATTGTCACTGGCAAATTTTCAAAATGTGAACAAGTCTTGCATGCTTTAGATTAATTAAAGTCATTTGAAAGATCTTTATCTATTATTAGAATTTAACGAGTTCAGGATTTAAGTAATTATGAAAGAGCATTAGTTTTCCATATTATTCCTCAAATTGTGTGTATGCTGAAAATAGCTTAGCAATTGACCCAGGGTCCCAAGCTTGTTTGGATTAGAAGGGATTTGTTAGGCTTGAAAGTAGATAATAAAGTTCTGTTGTTGTAAATCTGTTAGTTTGAACTTGAAACATATATCATAGTTCGGTTGCAAATCGGTTAGTTCACTCCACATGATTGAATTATAATTTCCTCTTCTTTTGGCTCCATTAAGAACAGTTGTCTAGTATTTCGTATTCATTGCTGTAAAGTCACAAGTGATCTATACCAATCAACATTTCTCACCTATTTTACCAATTTTCTAACCCCATATTTAACCTTGAACAGTCCTATAGTGATTGCAGGACTAGATGCATATTGGATGGGAACTTGGGAATGGTCCCACATTCAAGAAAGGTTTGTATTAAAATAAGGTCTCTACCACTGCATCCTGCAGTTATCGAGTCTAATATTTTAATGCTAATGCTTAATTTCCAAATTTCATTGCCTATGTTTGTCATTTACCTAAAGGCTAGACATTGGTGGACTTACATGGGATACTGAAAGCTTTATCTAACTTTGTGTTTATTTAATGTTAATGATCAATTGACAATTTTCTTGCAAGGTGATTTTCCACTGCTGCCAAAGCCCAATACCACTAAACTTTTGCATCTATTGAATTTAATGGTGAGCTGGGTATCTGGAAATAGCACTTAAGTATTTTTCTTTTGTAGTACATGCAGTCTCTGATTTTGCCAAAATTATTCTTCTAATACCCGCCTGCAAGTTTGGCGGTAAACATGACTCACTGACCAGGGCAGCAGAAGTTCTATTATATCATGTTGCAAAATATTTGAAGGTTATGAAGAGGATTTATTAAATATGATCTATTTGGTCACAGATGGGGAAGAAAGATAAGTTTTTATCAACAGAACCCAGAGCGAGTGATGGGCATCCTTCCCTCGTAGAGAAATATCTTTTGAATTTCTCAACTAGTGTTGTTTTTCTAGGAGACTTAGGGAACAAATGAAATGGGTCAGTTTTACATCAAGCTCTACTGAAAATATGTTGGAAATATGGACATCGATAAACTGTTATGTTTACTAGTTATATATAAGATATAAAGGCCTTGTCAAACTGATTTAAACTTATTGTCGGTGCTAAAGTATTAGCAATGGAGCTTAGAGTTCTTGTATCCCTTGCCTTTTGACGGCTGGTTTCTCTCTGTTGTGTACAGAAGTGCTTTTTTAAAAATATCTCTTCATTAGTTCATGCATACTTTTCTTGCCATAGTAACTTTTCTGGCTGTCAGTTAATAGGTAATTATTGCAATTACAGAGTATTATAGAAGCATATGGGCACAATAAGCATTGTTTCTCACTCTTCTGGACATGGCAGGTTTGAATTGAATCCTCAGGTTTTCATATATTGACATAGTTTTCCACCTGTAATTCATCATTTCTATGGCTGATAATTTTTCAATATTATTATTTTCATAGTCAAGAAACTGATGCTCTCCAACAGCTGTTAAAACCTAAAATCTGCAAGCTGCAGTCCTTACAGGATTTGAACCTAGAAGATAAAATCCCCACAGAATGTCCAAGAAGCCCACTGGTGTTTCATAGTTTTCTGTTGAGAGTTTTAATTCACATGGTAGTTTTGAACATGGTTGCATTGGAATTAGAATAAAGCTTCAAGTGAACCTTTCACATCACAAAAGCTTCTGATCAAATTATGATTTGCATTGAAGGATTAGCAATTATATTTAAGAATTGCTGTACTGGCATTGAGTGCTTATCACAAGTTCTCACCAATGATCACCAAAAGCAGACCTATTTCAAATCATCAAGTTGGTAGAGGAGGTATTTTTATGATCATGTCCAGGAGTAAATGTTCTACATTTAAAAAAAGAAACATGTGTTGTTTTTTGTATTCCTCATACTTGATAATCTAGTTGTGTATTTCACCTTGATAATGAGGTTACACAACCCCACTGCATAGGCAGCACAACCCTGTAATTGTCGGTTTGTGTTTAAGCCTCGCTCTTTCATCAATTGTGGGGTTCTGTATACGTTGGATTGCAAGAATATATGCAGATGCTCACTCACATTTGATGATGATTGTGATGTGGCAAGTTTAGTAATCATGTATTAAATTAGTGATCCTAATGTTTGACACTGTAAAAATTCTTTAGCTGTTAGATCATTGCTTGGCTCTGGGGAATATATAATGTTTTCGCTTGTCTAAGCCTTTTTGATTTCAAGAATCAGATGAAAAGGTTTTAGGCTGCTTTTAGACTTTAAGTTTCATTGATATGAATTATAAAGCAATGACGTTTACTGTTTTATATGATTGAGACAACCATGTTACTTGTTCAAACTTTTTAAGGTTAAGAGAGTTTCAAACCTTAAAATTGTTTGAACTTAATGTGATTGATCGAGTCTTGGGTTGAAGCTGTTTCCCTTGAATTTTGATAGTTTAACGTTTTCTGAGAAGACTGATTCACCTAACCTTAAAAAAGTTTGAGTTTGATGTGATTGATCGAATCTTGGTTTGAACCTGCTTCCCTTGAGTTCCTAACATTTTGGTATTCCATCAGAAGATTCTGCTAAGTTGCATCGCAAAAAGTGTGCCAGCTGTGGCTACAGATTTTATGCTTAGCAAAATGTTTACCATATTAATATTGTTGAGCCGGCTAATGCTTATTTTGAAGTGCATGACAAGCTAGGATTCAAGATTTGCAAGCATCATCTCAATGTTTTAATTGTGGGCTGTTACATATTTCATATATCGCACGGATAGTTTAGATTATTATGCCAATTAATGTTAATTTAGTGCTTCAGGAAGGCATTATTGTTAATTATTTTGAACAATTGTCAAAATCATACACGTGGGGCTCGTCTTAGAGTGGGTTGATTTTTGAAGAATTATTCTGTGGTAGTTGGTAATGCTACTAGTTAAATTTTGTCATCTAAAGATTCATCGCTGGTATAGGTATTTGAACAAATTAGAAAATATAAAAAAGGGATCGCAATCAATAAAAAATTCACAAAGGAGGTTAGTGGTTGAAGTTGAGAAATATATGCTTGTTTAGAATATTTGAACGTTTCTGCGAGAATGAACGTAAACTGTGACATAAACAAATTGAAGTAAACCAAGTTCATAGAATAGGATATCAGATTTGCCTAGTTGGATTTCTAGATTTATGAGATGAAAGAGGTATTTCATTTTGCACTTTAGAAACATTGATGAGAAACATTTGCTTACACTCCCATTTCTAGCAAAATGGTCACATTTATTGTATTTTTTGCAATCTTAATCTATATTAGTTGAGGGAGCATCGAAGTTTTAGCTGGGGCAATGATCACTTAACTGATTAGTTAACAACTCTTTCTTAATCCGTTTTGAGTTGAGATGGCTTGATTGCTGGCCACACTTTAAGGAAATAAAATGTTGGAGCTAGCAATCAAGATCTTTAATTTGTAGCACCAAATAATCTTCAACACGAGATAATTAACAAAAATAGAGATTATTTCACCAATAAAAAATACAATGAATACAAAAATCATATTTCACCAATAAAAAATACAATGAATACAAAAATCATGAGTTGCTTAACATGTAAGGGAAGACTTGCTTATATAGCCAAGGTGAGAGAGAAGAATAGACAAGATTTATACAAATATTTTGATCCTATATGAGACAACAAACATCAAATGATTTAAGACACAATAATAACATAAGTTCTCGTGTCCATTAATTCTTTAAAACTATTCTTAAGATGAGTAAACTTAAATAGGTGAACTAATTAGGTAAAACATCTTGTTCACACCAAGTCCCCTTAAGTTCAACTTAGGGAGGAATAAATCAATGCAAAATGTAAAAGATGGGTCTTACAACAAAATGATGAGGTGCTCATGTACAAACAATCTCACGTAACTAAAGAAAAAGTCAAAAACATTGTGGGAGGAAAGTCCTTTGCAAAAGAGAAAACATGCAAATAAAACATAAAAAGTGAAGGACTCAAGAAGAACCCCCATGGATAACTTCATTCACCTCAAACATTGATTACAACTAAAGATAGCGAAGTGATGCTAAAGTGTAATAAAGACCCTTAATGTTTTTTGAAGTGTCCTTGATATAGGTAAGGTGAGAGCATATAGTGTATAGAACCAGACCAATAGTCTAGAATGCAACAAATTGATCAACTAATCTTATTACCAAGTCTACACTTCTTTTGGTAGAGTGTGCTTAATACAAGAATTGAAAGGAAACATTTCTATGTTTAAATTCAATAGAGTGCAATGACAATAAGCACCATTACTACTTGTTTAATCAATAAGTGCAATTAGAACAACACATCCACTTCTCATCTATTTAGTAGAGTGCTATTATATAACTTAGTCACTTCTTGCTTGTTCAACAAAGTGCAGTTATACAAGCACAATCACTCCTCGCTTTTTCAACGAAATGCAATTACACAAACAAAATCGCTTCTCACTTATTTAGCGGAGTACAAATTACAAAGAAATGTAATGTGAAACTATTGGTAGTACTACTAGGAGGGGTATTGAAATATATCAATGTTTTGCAATATCATCATTATGAAAGATAAATTGTTGCCATAAGTTGATGTAAACTTTTGAACATAAATAAAGATTATTGCAATAAATCCAAAATTGAACTAAATGGCAATAAATCAGCTTTATCAACATATGAAATGTAGAGTACCTTTGGTAGATGAAACAAGGGTCGGTGTAAGTCTAATGTAACTCTGTAACCATTGATTGTACTGCTCAAACAAGTTTGATACCCGTTGAAACACATTGGCAAACCCTATTGTATGTTGATGCAACACTCCAAATCAAAGAGAACACAACCAACACTAAAACAAAACCTAAAAGACACTTCAAATTGCTCCCAAACAGTGCACAAACACACACACCAAATGAGAATTTGTGGGTTTGATATTGAATGATTGGAATAACAACTCATCAAAAACTTAATGAAACTTAATATGGTCAAATGCCAAGATGATGTTAGGGCATTCCTAGATGTCAAATGCCACCAATACATGCCACAATTGAAAGAGAATTGTAGGGGTCAAAGAAAAGTGCCAAAATTCCTTGTTGAGAATGCTCACGCCCCTATGAGGACACATATGATTAGCACCTAGATGGTATGACCACTTCATTAGCTTGTAAATGGTGTGAGAGAAAGACTTGTTTTGGACCCAACAATTTAATCCAACCTACAACTTAACATCTACAACCTGCAATAGGTGGTACAAGTAGTTGAAGAGATACATGTACAACCTACAAGGATCCCCTTCACTCCAAAGAAATTAGCTAAAAAATAGTTCCATGCATACAATATCGTCATACTAAAAATGTTAAAAAAAAATCAAACTTTTCTATGCTTGTAGCAACAATTGTAAATTTCATTTGTAGGTATAATTGTAGCCTTTGCATGAAACCATGAAGACTAACTAGGGGGTTTTTATCCTTGACACCAATATTTTCAAGAGGATTTTCATCCTCAAGATACTTAGAGATAGACACAAGTTCAAACTAATGTAGACACAAGTTTTCATAACATGTTTAACCTCCACAATGAGCTCTCAACCTCCTTTTATAACATTCTAGTAGTAAAAATAAATAACTTACTTTTTCCTTCAAAGCTCTTTTTGAATTAAATAATAATTCATTATGTGCAAAGCTTCCTTTGTGCCTAGGCATCCACCTCAAGGCACAATTTAAAATATTTTTAAATAAATAATTAAACCTTATTTGCATTTTTAATACTTCTTCCTTATGATGCTTAATTAATAGTTATTTAATAATTTAATAAATCATTCAAATTGCCATAAATGGATATAGATCAATGAAGCAAAAAGCTTCATATCCATAAAGTGGCATAGATGGAGAGACTTTTATTGGCATATGATAGGTAGAGTTGTAACAATACTATCCTAAATGAAGCCATCTTACCAAGCCGTTTGTCATCCTAAAACATAGTTTCTTAAATAACCTTCCACCTTCTTATTAACAATCTTTGTTTGTCAACTGATTTTTGCGTGATAGTTGGTGTTGAGAGTGAGTTTAGTTCCACTCAAACTGAAGAGTTCTTGTCAAAAAAATTTAGGAACATGCTATCTTTGTCAATAACAATGCTTTTTTGGCAAGTCATGCAATATAAACACTTCTCCCAAGAATAAATTAGCCACCCGAATTGCTCTAAAGTTTACAAAAATAAAAAAAAAGTGCGCGAATTTGATAAATCAGTCAACAACATAAATATAATTTGTCCCTTGCGCCCTTGGTAACCTGACGATGAAATCCATTGAAATGCTTCCCCACTTTTGGTTGGGAGTGTTAGTTTTAGTAATCAGATTAGCAGTATAGAACAAAAAACCAAACTAAAATAAAGCACACATTACACGCTTATACCCTAGGAAAACCTCCCTCTTGGAGGTGAAAAACCCAGCTACAGTATCTCAGATCTTTATTTAACAATAACTGTATGCGGGAAAAGCGGGTCGATAGAACTCAATATGTGAAAAATGTTCCAAAATACCTGTCCACACACACACATAGGACTTCTTGGTGCAAGCTATGGAGTAATGAAGTATTACTCAGCTTCCCAAGGTGGGTCCCATGGTTCTCTATCTTACAATGTCCCTCAAACCAATGTTTTTGCTCTCAGATCATTGAGCAAAATGGTTTAGGGATGGCAAATGCACGAACGAGGGATGCTTTGATAGATTTTAGTATGAGATGCATCCTAAGCTATGCATGATTCTAGAAATGCAATAAACTAGATTTATAAGATGACAAGGTTAGTATAAATACTATCCTAACATGATATATTAGTCTATGATTGAGCTAAATGATAAAGAAAATATTCTAAACATGCATATTTAGTCTAGTTCCTGATTAAAGAGAGGCTTAATGATGAGCATAAAAATGATATATGAAAGCTTTAATGTATTTGAGCATAAGTGTGATACTACAAATTTGGAGGATATTCAAAATGGAGGAATGAGAGCTCTATTTATAGCAAAAACAGGGCAATGGATGGTCAGGATTGAAAGAGTTGATCAAGGGTTGAGTTTGAAAGTTGGGGATCCATGTTTGCAATTTGCACCAATGAAATGGTGACAAGTGTCAACATAGGATTGGGTTGAGAGAAGGGGTTGGAGGCATTAAATGCCTGAGAAGACCTTATGGTTATCTAGAGGGTAAAGGTCAAGTCTAAGTTAAGATTACCCATTGGATTAAGAGTTAATCCAAGGATAAACCCTTGTGCAAATGATTAAGAGATAATCATGGTCAAAGCATTAAAGGCTTGATGAGACCCTTGGGTTGGATAAAGGTTGAGTTAAAAGAAATAATTTAACCATGTAAGAGGGTTTGAGTTAACCATTAATGGTTATGAAGACTTTGGGGAATTAAGTGGTTGAAGGTTTGAAGCCTTTAATGGTTATCAAAGACTTTGAGGAATTAAGTGGTTGAAGGTTGGAAGCCTTTAATGGTTATCAAAGACTTTGAGGAATTTGAGAAGTGACCTCCTCTTGCTTAGGGATGTGACAAAGTTTAGAAGATGGGTTAGGCTAATTTAGAAGCGATTAGAAGAGTCTAGAAGGGATTAGAAAGGGGTTTAGGAAGGCAAGTGGGAGATGTAGGTTTTTGCAAGTGGATGGAGGGATAATATGATTTAATTGAAATAAAGTTAATTTAATTCAATTTGGTTGTAATTTGGGGAAATTAGATTTATTTAATTTAGGATAACTATTTAATTAAATTTGAATTTAATTAAAAGTGGATAGGGGGAATTTAATTGAATAAAATGATTTATTCATTAAATGGGTATAGTGAATTTAATTTAAATAAATTGAATAATTTACTTAATTAAATAGAGGAATGCGGGTAATTTAATTAAATTGAGAAATGAACATAAAATATTCATTTAGGAATATGGTCATTTTTATACGTCTACAATAACCAATTGAATCTTTACAATGAGCTTCAACACTTGAAGCTATCGGCAAACTAAACACAATAATATCTTCCAGCTAGGGCACATTGTAATAGTGAACTTATATGCAAATGTTGTTGTCACAAAGATGAAGTTCGCTGATGATGTCCACAACCTTCAATGACAGTTCGCCGACCTTCAAGTGAAGACTTCTGTTAGAAAGGAAGGTTTGCTGCCCTTTGGATGGAGTTCACTGACCTTCAAGGGTGTTCGCTATGCTTCCAACGGTGTTCGTTCTTGTATTGCAGAGACAGTTCACTGAAGATGAGATGAACAATGATACATACTTTGTACTTATAGGAGACTTGACCTTTAATTCTTCAAGTTGCCTAGCATAAATCAAATGTATTAGAGGTGGTGCCAAACTGAATTAGGTCCACACGTTATACATTAATATAGGTCATGACCTATATGCAAGTCACAACACGTTACATATGTATTTGGCATAAATCGCCCAAATAGGACTCAATAAGAGAAATGGTGAATTGCTAAGGCCAAAGGCCAATTAGCGATTAAGAGAACTATGTTGGCCCAAGCAAGGGGTCTGACCTAGCTATAAATCAACACTCCCTCTTAGCTAGGGAGGATCCCTTGAATAATCAAGTTACATCGTGACCATGCTTCATGGACTCTTTCCATGATATCCACCATGCATTCTCATAGAGGATGAATTCAAAATACATCATGGACTCCTTCCATGATATTCATCATGCATACTTGCAGAGGATGAATCCTAAGTACATCATGGACTCTTTCCATGATACCCATCATGCACAACCGCAGAGGATGGATCCACCTTGCATTGCCCACAGAGGGTGGAAGAGGTCTTACACCTCAAAGAAACTACCACCTTGCACTACCACCTTGCACTTCGTAGAGGGTGGTCCCACCTTGCAGTCCGTAGAGGGTGGAACGAGGGCTCTAACCTTAGACTTCTCCCAAAGAAGAATGCAATACCACCATGCCTACTTGCAGAGGGTGGAATGAGGGCTTTCACCTCAACCTTCTCTCAGAAGATTGCCTTAACCGAGGGCTTTAACCTCAATCTTCTCCCGAAAGATTGCCTTAACCAAGGATATGGCTTCCTCTGAAGCTGAAACAACAAACAAGCTCTCTCTAAAGCTGAATACAACAAGCTCCCTCTGAAGCTGAAAACAACAAGCTCCCTCTGAAGCTAAACCTGATCGTAGTATCACCAACTAAGCTATGTCTCTTAGTCTTCAGCCTGTGATGCTTCCTCACAAGATGTCTCAAAACCTTCCTCTCTTGAATACAATCATCATCTTTATGCTCCTCAGTCCGTCTTGAAAGCATTTAAGAGAGGTTACTAATAGTTCAAGACTATCATACATGATTCACTATCCAATGAATTGATAACAACATGAAAAATTCAAATAATACTTATCTCTTATAAGTTAGTTTTCAACATAACCATCCATGTAGATCACACTGAATCATCTGATGATGGCTATGTGGCCTTCGACCCTCGCCATCACTCAAAATCCATTCTCATCTATAAGCACTTCATAAATACCCTCGGCACAGGAGTGTGAATTTAGTTTGAAGTCTGGACATTGCTCTGATTTCTCAGTCTACAAAAAGGATACAAGATCTACCTTCAAGCTATTAGGCTTTATAGAAGGAACCCGCTTTGATACCATGTTAGTTTTAGTGATCAGATTAGCAATATAGAACCAAAAAAAACTAAAATAAAGCATACACATAACACGCTTATACCCTGGGAAAACCTCCCTCTTGGAGGTGAAAAACCTAGCTACAATATCTCAGATCTTTATTTAACAATAACCAATTGAATCTTTACAATGAGCTTCAACACTTGAAGCAATCAACAAACTAAACACAATAATATCTTCCAGCTAGGGCACACTGTAATAGTGAACTTATTTGCAGAATTTGCTGTCACAAAGATGAAGTTCGCTGATAATGTCCACAGCCTTCAATGACAGTTCGCTGACCTTCAAGGGTGTTCGCTATGCTTCCAACGGTGTTCACTGTGCATCTACAGATGTTCGCTATTGTATTGCAGAGATAGTTCACTGAAGATGAGATGAACAATGATAAGTACTTTGTACTTATAGGAGACTTGACCTTTAATTCTTCAAGTCGACTAGCATAAATCAAACGTATTAGAGGTGGTGCCAAACTGAATTAGGTCCACACGTTATACATTAATATAGGTCATGACCTATATGCAAGTCACATCACGTTACATATGTATTTGGCATAAATCGCCCAAATAGGACTCAATAAGAGAAATGATGAATTGCTAAGGCCAAAGGCCAATTAGCAATTAAGAGAACTAGGTCAGCCCAAGCAAGGGGTCCGACCTAGCTATAAATCAATAGGGAGTAGGTAAAGGTTGCAATAAACCAACAATGACAATATGCTCATTTTTTTGTCAACACACTTTGCATTCTTTTATATACTTAAGAACATCATCCTTAAGTCCTTTCCATGAAAATATTTGATAAATCTTCCCTTAAGAATCGAAAAATCTTTGGTGACCAACTAAGGGAGCATCATGAAAAGTCCTCAAAATCTTCTCTATGTTTTGATTTAGGAACTATAAGGATTCTTTCTGTTTAGAGGATCAACTATTTCACCAATTTGTACTTCTCATCCTGCAATGTTCCCTCCAATATACTAGTGGAAAATAGATTCTTTGTATACTCAATCAAAATTTGCTCCTTCCAATCAACAATTATCTCCATCATTAAACACAAACGGTTCCTTCTAGACAATGCATTAGGCACACCATTCTTCTTTCCCTTAACATATTTCATTTCAAAATCATAAGATTGTAACTTACCAATTGGTGTTGTCTTTTATTGAGGTCTTTTTGTTTGAGGCATTACTTGAGACTATTATGATCTCTTTGACAATGAATTTCCCTCCAACTAAATATTTCCTAAACTTTACCAAGGCGTGCATAATAGCAAGCATGTCCTTGTCATACATAGAATAACTCTTTTTTCATTCTCTCAAATTATTACTTTCAAATGCAATGGGATGCATGTTTTGCATTAGGAAAACTCTATTTCCTTCTCTAGATGCATCACACTCAAGCTCAAAGGGCTTGAAAAAATTAGGTATGACCAAAACTAGAGTACTCATGATTTGCTTGAATTCATCAAATGATTGTTGTGTTGTTGTTGACCATACAAATGCCCTCTGTGAATATCCTTTCGCAAATCTTTGATAGAAGCCACAAACCCCAAAAACCCTTCAATTAAATGAGATTTTTTGGTAGGGGCCAATCCAAAATAGTCTTAATGTTCTCTTGGTCAACTTTTACTCCTTTAGAGTTGATCACATGAACAAGATATAGGACTTCTTTCATAGTAAAATCACATTTGGGTGCCTTTGCAAATAATAATTCTTGAAATTTTTTCAAGACTTTGTCCAAGTGCTACATATGTTCCTTCCAAGTTTTACAAAATATTATGATATCATAAAAAATACCAAAACAAACATTGAGTTTCTTGTTGAAGACTTGATTCATACATGTTGGAAAAGTTTCTTTGGCATTTGTTAAGCTTAAAGGTATAACTAGGAACTTCAACTAGTTGACTTGGAGCCTTTGTCTTTAGTAATAATCCCTTTTGTGTGTCTTGTGTCTTTATTTGTTCTTTTGTCTTTGTTGTTTTTCTTTGTTTTGCGTGTCTTTGTATGTGATTGTGTGAGTTAAGAGCCTAAGATTGGAGTCTTGTTCCCTCGAATTTAGTGACCTCTTATCTTTTAGTAAAACCTTGCTCCCGACTGCCCCTCCTCTCTCTCTCCCTTCTCTATCGTGAGTATTTGTGTAGGCTCATACTCCTGCTAACATGGGGGCTAAATGTAACATAATAAATTGTAACCCTCTATATTACACTTATTTTTGTGCCCTTGCCTTAGCGTGTTTCCTCCTAGCTCTCTTCTAAGTGTCTTTCTAGCCTTTATATTGCATAAAAGTAAGTAACAACAAGTAATAATTTTAACCTTATTACGTTATTAGCAAATCCAATTAAATAATTTTAACCTTATTAACAAATCCAATTATTAACCGGTATGCATAAAAGTAAGTAACAACAAGTAATAGCAATGCAACCACAAGAATCAACACCATAACACAAAGAGTTATATGTGGAAAACCTCAAAGAGGAAAAATCACAGTGGGATTGGTGACCCACAATATCTATCCACTGGCCAACTGAATAAATATTACTAGAGGGGCCTGCACATGCAGGAAGTCACACTTTCTAGAGCACACTGCTAATCACAAATGAGCCTCACTGACTACAAATAAGAAATACTGAATTACAAACAAAATCTGAACTCTGAATGTGCATCAGTTAAAGCACTGTCTATACTGGTTTATACTATAACCTCCCTTACCGATAACTTAGATCACTCTCCAATCCTTTAGACAAATACCCAAGACCGACTACAAATTTTTTAGATTCGCATTCTGTCGATCAAGATCTCGCTCGCATAACATCACATAACCTTTTGTATCTTTGTATATCCAAAATGACCTAACCGAACTGACTTATATACCCATTTACATGTATAAACATAAATACCTTATGTCGGGTTACAATCATATTCCAAAAGATATGAGACATGTTGGCCCAGACAAAATATAAACATAAAACTATATGACCGTTTCCGCTTCCACGTTTGTTAGATCAATCTCCTATGTTGGCCTTAGAATACCGGTTCCAAGTTTGTCGGTTACATGCCTGTCGGTTTCGTGAATGTCAGTTACCTTGATTGTTGGATCTACCATGAAGTGTGTTGCCATCAATGACAACACCTATAACCCAGATGAGTGTCAATTGCCAACAATCTCCCCCTTTGGCATTGATGGCAACACACATGTGAAAAATAGATCCTTGATGTGTTGTATCGGTTCCTATCCAAAATTTGATCTCCCAAAGCTAGTTTCAGAAGGATGCTCCCCCTGAGCTATACATTACTTCTTATGTCCCTTAACATTTTTCACATCCAACCTCTCCCCCTTTGACAACAATGCCAAAGGCTGAGACAAAAAAATAAGAAATAAATGAAATTTTGTACTGATGCCCTCCTAAATGGCACAAGGTTAGTCTAAGATCAAAGAACACAAAAACACACAAGACGTTAGAGTTAATCAATCAAAAACTAAACACAAATGAAGGCATTCCAAGAGAGATACTAAAAACACATGCTAATGAATCTAACTAAAGAAGTAAGACAATGAGACATCTCCAACTGTCTCTTAGCATGAGATTAGCTCCTTTCTCCCTTGTTCCTCTCCTCTCCAAGTTCCAAAATAGTGTAGCTCTCAGCAGCTTTTTGCACTATGGATGCTTATGGAGGATTGAGATTGTAGAATAGCTCTAAACATGAAATGAAAAGCTATTTTAATGCTAAAATGATGTGTTTTAACCAAAAGACAATATTTAGTTATGCTATGCTAAATGCTCTCTAAAATGGCTATAGTCTAAATGCTTACAAGTTTTTCAGGATCTGGATTATGAAGGAATGGGCTCTATTTATAGGAAAAATGGAGCAATGGATGGTCAGGATTGAAAGGTTTAATCAAGGGTCAAGCTTGAAAGTTGGGGATCCATGTGCACAATTTGCACCAATGAAATGGTGACAAATGTCAACATAAGATTGGGTTGAGAGAAGAGGTTGGAGGCATTAAAGGCCTGAGAAGACCTCATGGTTATCTAAAGGCTAAGAGTCAAGCCTAAATTAGGATTACCCACTGGATTAGGAGTTAATGCAAGGATAAACCTTTGTGCAAATGATTAAGAGATAATCATGGTCAAAGCATTAAATGCTTGATGAGACCCTTGGGTTGGATAGAGGTTGAGTCAAACAAATGTTTTAACCATGTGGGAGGGTTGAATTAACCATTAATGGTTATTGGAGACTTTGGGGAATTAAGTGGTTGAAAGTTGGAAGCCTTTAATGGTTTTCAAAGACTTTGGGGTTTTTGGTGGTTGAAGGTTGAAAACCTTCAATGGTTATCCAAGACTTTGGGCCATTTGAGAAGTGACTCCATTTTGCTTAAGAATGTGACAATAATTAGGGGATGGATTAGGCTAATTAGGAAGGGGTTAGAAGAATCTAGAAGGGGATTAGATTTTGCTAGTGGATTTGGTGGGTGAGGGAAAATAGGATTTTATTAAAATAAAAATTCATTTATTTCAATAAATATGTGCAAGTTGCATTTGTAGGAAAATGCAAGTGGGGGGGGTTTTAAAATGATTTAAATAAATGTTAATTTATTTAAAAGAAGAAAAGGGGGATTTAATTAAATAAATTGATTTTATTTATTTAATTGATTTGTATTTGGTTTAATGAATTAATTAAAATAAATTGAATAATTTATTTAATTAATAGAAGAATGTTTGGGGATGAATTAATTAAATATTAATTTAATTAATTGATGGCTAGTGGATTTTTAATCAAATAAATACGAAATATTCATTTAATTAAAATGGACAGATTTGTGTGACTACATTTGCCCCTCTTTGAGACGGTGCGGTTTATCGCGTCGTTTCAAAGAAAGAAAAATAGGTGTGAAGAAATGCCCCATTAAAATGTTAATTTAATGGGTGGTATGCCCCCTCGAGAGATGGGCCGAAATTTTTTGAAAAATCGGGCGATCTCTCGAAAAAGAATGAAAAGTGGAGGGGAGGTAGAATAGAAGAAATTAGCAACAACAGTGAAGGAATGGAAGAAAAATAGAGTGAATATGTAGAAACAACAAGCCAGCGAGTACCCTGAGGTCATGCAAGAGATACATAGCAGATGTAGTGTGGGGTTTGGATTGATGCTATACAATTGATCAAAATTGGTTGGACAATCTGGTGCAATCGGTTTAATTGCCCCGGTCAAGTCAAAGCGTGACAGTTGATGTCAGTTGGTCGCTTGGACATGATAAAGTCTGAGTAAGTGAATCAAAGTGACCTGATGTGACTTAGACAATTGATGTAATTGCCCGATGAAGTCAAGGTATATGAAGCAAAATACTCGTTGAGACGTAGACAATTGATGTAATTGTTCGATGTGATTGTGTTTGATTGGTTGATCAATTGATAGTGTGTGCGTGTGATGGATGGTTGTGGGGAATCATGGCAGCCCCGTTGAGACTAGGTCATTGTGATAAATGCCTGATGTAGTCTAGGATTACCATGATCGATTACCTATTGAGACCCGAAGATACTTGATCAGAGTATCTGTTGATAGTCTAGGTGTGTGGGAGTCGATGTATCTGTGTAGACAGAGTAACTTGCTTGGCTTATTGGATGACTTAGCATAGGAAACACAATCCCTCCTTTTTAGAGATGGATGGTGATGAACGTGGCTTGATTGGGTTGATTGAGAAACAATGTAGGGTATGTGATGCTGATTATCAAGATGGGGAGGGTGAGGGGGGGTGGGTTCGATGTTAGATAGAAGAAATGGAGAACCTATGACTCATTCCTATGGAAGAAGAGGAAAATAGAGTATGCATTATTATGACTATGTATGAATGATATGCAGCTATTTATGAATGTATTGATGGGTGGAATGCAACGAAATGCAATATATACAGATGAGATGAGATGACGATCCATAGTGCTCTATTTTCATCATTGAGCTTTAAAATGTTGGAAGAGAATACAAGCATCTTGACATAATGATTCAAGATGACCTGAGTATTCCTTTCATGGATTTTATATAGCAAGTTAATACAAGCAACTTGATATAATGGATCAAGTTGACCTGAGTATTGCTTGCGGAACAGACAAGGATTATCACCGTTCATGCATGACTTGGATCGTCCTCCTTGATCTTAGGCTGATCATATCCTGAGACAAGTGCATACCGTACTAAGAGATAAAAACCTTTATCCAATTTGGAGGAAGAGGAACCAAAGAATGAGCATTGTACCTGTAAACAAACAGTATATACATAAAGAATAAAGAATATGGATCCTTGGTAATGGTTCATGCCCATATGGTCGAGGTATACGCTGTAGTCAGCAAGCCGTAGTGATCTATGACTGTATTTTTGTCTATGATCACATAGCTTAGTGAACTTCCCACGTAGACACCATTAGTACATGCCCCAGAACTTCATCGGAAATAATGCGCAAACGATACAAAACAATGCTGAAAGATCCTAATACAGATAAACAAATGAATTACTCACGAATCAACCAAGCATTTGATAGCTTAACATAATTTTCTTGTCAAAGAAAATGTCACTTTTGTCTTTGTTTTGGTAAGGAAGGATGCATCCTTGTTTTAAAGACAGGTTTGGTTTGTTGATGTCGATTGTTCTGGTTTGATTGGTAAATGGTCATTTGTGTGAGTAGTTTGTCAATGTTTGTTTTGTATCTGATCGGATGAATATGTACAAGGTGTTGCCATGTTTTTGTGTGTTTTTTTTTTGATGGGTTTTCCGATGTTTTTGGATTTTGAATTGTTTTGAATGTTTTTGGATTTTGTGAGTCATTTTTGAATGTTTTTGATATTTTCTGGGACATTTTTGAATGTTTTTGATATTTTTGATGATTGCCTGAATGAAGAGCGTAATGACACATAAGACAATGTAGAATCCACTTCCATCAATACGTTAAGGGTATTGCCCCCAGTTTGTAGACCGGACTATGAAAATGTGGGATGCGAGACGCATGGAGTACTTTCTTAATTGCAGATCAAATATCAAGCCATGGTTGGGATGGATGGATGTGTGTGTGCATGAATGTGATCGCAACGAGCCTGAAAGATAATGTAGCCATTGTCTTTACGAGTGGCGCCTGTTTGCCAGGTTTTCACCATCGCACTTACCCAAGGTGCCACCGGAGTGGTTGTTCACCGTTTGGATGCATGATTTTTCTTTACTTTTTTTGAATGTTTTTGTATTAGCTTCAGGACATTTTCTGAATGTTTTTGGTATTTTTCTGATATGTAGGGGAGCCTGATGCTCTATATACCTTAGGTATAAAACCGTTTGAGGTGCATGCTGTTGATTGGATCTGCGAGCGGTTCTCCGTCTGATGTAGCCAACTGATATGCCCCGGACCCGAATACAGCAGTGACAACATATGGGCCCAACCAGTTTGATTCAAACTTGCCTTGATGTTCTCTGTTTGGTTGGTTGCGAGGATTCTCTCGTAGAACAAGATCACCTACCTCAAATGTACGAGGTCTAACTCGGTGATTGTAGCTTCTGCTCATGCGCTGCTGATAGGCTTTGAGGTGATTGTATGCAGCTTGTCGTTTCTCATCAAGTAACTCTAAGTCCTGAAGACGGGATACTCTGTAGGTTTCATCATCGATGAGATTATGCAAGGAAACTCGTAATGATGGTATCTCAACTTCAATAGGTAAGATAGCTTCTGCACCATAGACCAATGAATAAGGAGTTGCACCTGTAGGGGTTCGAATGCTAGTGCGATATGCCCATAATGCTGGATTCAATTGAACATGCCAATCACGACCGGCATCATTGACTGTCTTCTTTAGGATCCTCAATATGTTTTTATTGGATGCTTCGGCCTGACCATTGCCTTGTGGGTAATAGGGAGTGGAAAAGCGGTGTTGGATATGAAATTTCTCACAAAGCTCACGGACATCCTGATTTTTGAAAGGAAGACCGTTATCTGTGACGATGGACATGGGTACACCATACCGGCAGATGATGTAGTTGAGGATGAATGAGGCGATCTGCTTGCCGGTGACTTGGGTAAGTGGAACAGCTTCGATCCACTTTGTGAAATATTCGGTAGCGGTAATAATGAATTTATGGCCGTTGGATGAAGATGGATGGATTTTACCCACAAGATCAAGACCCCATTGACAAAAAGGCCATGGTGTTGTGATTGGTTGCAGTTCTTGTGCTGGTGCATGTATTAGGTCACCGTGAACTTGACATTTCTTGCATTTCCTAACAAAGTAGTAGGAATCCTTTTCCATAGATGGCCAATAGTATCCAGCTCGCAGGAGTTTCTTGGCTAGTGATGGACCACTGGAGTGAGTCCCGCAAATTCCTTCATGTACCTCTTCCAAAGCCTTTGTTATCTCATCTTGTTCCAGACATCGAAGGAGAGTACCATCAAGACTACGTCGGTATAGGGTTTCGGCAATAATGGTATATCGAGCAGTTTGGCGAATGAAGGTTTTACGTTGGTTATTTGATTGGTTGGGAGGAAGGGTGTGATCGCGGAGATAGGTGTAGAACTCACCGTACCATGGGGATTCGGAACCTACAAGGCGACATATCATTTCGGATTCGGGGATATCATAAGCGGGAATCCAAAGCTGTTCTACCAAGAACTCGTAGCGTGTTGAATTCTGTGGAAGATCTAGGAGAGATGCGATAGTAGCCATAGCGTCAGCAGCTCGATTCTGATCTCTTGGTATTTGCTCAAAAGTGATAGTAGTAAATGATGTCTTTAGAGTGTCCACCATTTGCTTGTATGGCATGAGTTTATCATCTTTGGTCTGATATTCATCAGTTGCTTGTCGAATGACCAGTTGTGAGTCGCCATATACTTGAAGTTCTTTTAATTTCCATTGTATGGCTAATCTGAGTCCTGTGATCAAGGCCTCATACTCTGCTATGTTGTTTGTGCATGGAAATGTGAGTCTGTAAGACTTCGGGATGCTATCACCTTGAGGTGTGATAAACAGAATGCCTGCCCCCGAGCCGTGCCTAGTGTATGAACCATCAAAATATAGTTTCCATGGTTGTGCTTCTGTGATCATGAATATCTCTTCATCTGGAAAATTGGAAATGAGGGGATGATCGCCTATGAGAGGTGCATCGGCTAACTGATCTGCAATAACCTGACCTTTGATAGCTTTACGGTCCACATACCCAATGTCAAATTCACTTAGAATCATCACCCATTTGGCCAAACGACCTGTCAACGCTGCTTTACTGAGTAAGTACTTGAGTGGATCAATCTTTGCAATGAGTTGCACCTTGTGTGTCAACAGATAGTGTCGCAATTTAGTGGCTGCCAAGATTACTGCTAGGCAAGCTCGCTCAATAGGTGTGTAATTGAGTTCATAGCCCACCAGTGTGCGAGAGATATAGTAAATAGCACACTCTTTACCTTCTGCATTATGTTGTGCCAGTAGCACACCCAGTGCTGTACTTGTTGCTGAGATATAAAGTAACAACGGTCTACTTGGATCTGGTGGCATCAGCAATGGTGGATTCATGAGATAGTTTTTAAGTGCCTGAAATGCTTGCTGGCATTTGTCATCCCACTGAAAGCGGATGTTCTTGTGTAGCAAGTGTGTGAATGGGTGACACTTATCAGCCAATTGTGCAATGAATCTTCGGATGGATTGAAGCCGTCCTTGTAGTGTCCGTAGCTGACTGATATTCTTTGGAGGTGGCATGTCCATGATTGCTTTTACCTTTGCTGGGTCGACCTCAATACCTTTGCTTGAGACAATGTATCCTAGAAGCTTCCCGGAGGTTACTCCAAAGACACATTTCTTTGGGTTGAGTCGAACATGGTATTGTTCCAGTCTATCAAAGATTTGATCTAAGATGTGGAGATGTCCTTCTCTAGTAAGTGATTTTGCTAGTAAATCATCCACATAATCTTCCATCATGGTATGCATCATGTCATGGAAGATGGTGGTCATTGCTCTTTGATAGGTCGCTCCTGCATTCTTTAGACCAAAAGGCATTACATTCCAGCAGTATGTGCCCCATGGACATGTGAAGGCTGTCTTATGTTGGTCCTCTGGTGCGATCTTTATTTGATTGTATCCTGAAAAGCCATCCATGAGTGAAAGCATGGCATGTCCTGCTGTCAAATCTACTATGATGTCGATATTTGGTAGAGGGAAGTCATCCTTAGGACATGCCTTATTCAGATCTCTGAAGTCTGTACAAATGCGGATGCCCCCTTTTGGTTTGCCAACTGGCACAATATTGGAGATCCATTGTGCATAATCAATTGGTCTAATGAAACCAACATCCAGGAGTTTCTTGAGTTCTGTTTTGACTAGCACAGCAATCTGAGGATGCATCTTACGAAGCTTCTGCTTGACAGGTTTGGCTCCTTTTGCTACTGTGAGATGATGCATAACTAAATCAGGATCAAGCCCAGGCATGTCTGCATATGACCATGCAAAGTTGATCTGACGCTGTTGGAAGAACTCTATAAATTGAGGCTGTTCCTCTGGAGTGAGAAGAGATGCCAGATGTATGATATGAGGGTTTTCAGGAGTCCCCACATTGTATTCTTTAGTCTCCTCAATGAGAATCGTCGATCGTTCCTGTTGTGTACTAGCAGGAAGAATGTCAAACCCTTCATCCTTAGGCGCCTCAGAGAGGTTTTCACCGTTGGATACACTCTTTCTTTTTACTTTTGTTGGATCAAACAGTGCCACAGTGTGGTTTTCACTAGAAGATCCATGTTTTATTGTTATATTTTTGCAGCTGAAGGGTTTGGCATCCGCCCCGAAGTATGCTGCGCTATTAAGTTGAATGGCGAATCCAGCTTTGTGATCCCCGCTTGGTAGATTATCTCGTAATTCTAAAAAGTCAATGATAGCCTCATCGTTCTGGAAGAGGTCAAGACATGGGGGATTTGGTTGGTTCCATTCGATGAGTTCAGGGTGTATAATAGGCATTACTTCATCGATTAGATTAAGTGCGGGTGATGTATCAGTGAGGGTTAAGACGGTGTGGTGAAGGTCGTTGATAGTACTCTCCCTGTCAGAATCAGGCGTAGGATGAGACGTAGGGTCTGTGGAAGATGTTTCCAGCTCAGGTACCCAAGTGGTCTTTATCTGTGCTTCTCCGTAAACAGGGATGTCTTTGCGTGGTGGAGGTGGTGATGTTTCTTCCTCATCTGAAGTGTTAAGTTGCACTGAATCGAATTCCCACTCATGTGAGTCAGTCTCTGAATCACTTTCCAGCATCCGATTGCTATACCATACTGGGATGTCTTTGGAGTTAAACACGGCAGGCGTGATTGGTTTATGTACCTTTGAGGTGATCGGTGCTGCAGGAACCGTGATGGGGTTTAAAGGATTTGTTACTGGAAGCATTGGTAATGGTGACTCAGTGGATTCTGCTAGAACTACTGGCACCATAGATGTTGCGGCGGGTTCTGATACAATTGTTGCTGCTATTGGTGTTATTGACGGGATTACTGATTTGTTTGGTGGGATTTTTGGCACTGATGGCGGTTGCGGTGGGGTTGTGAGCCTCGATGGGGCAATGGCAATATTGCTTGATGGTGCTTTGATTATGAAAGGTGTCCTCTTTACAGTGGGTGGGCAAAACGGTTTGCTAGGTTTTCCTTTAAATCTGAGTTTAGGAAGGATCTCTTTTTCAAAGCCTAGGCCTGTATTACCTTTGGGCTTGAACTCTGGCAGCAGCGGTTCATGTCGTCCTTGTTTGCAGTATCCCAAAGCACTTTGACCATCATACCCCATTCTTTGCATAATGAGGAGGCCTTTGCCATACTGTTCTGTAGGAAGTGTAACTCGCGGTATGTCAGTGGTGATGGGATCTTTGTAGATCCAGTCCGCTAGGTCCTCATCTTGTGTTTCTTCCTCTTGACTCTTTCCAAGGATGAAAGGCGTTAAGGCACATGCTGGCGTGATTAGTGGTTGCTGGAGCAACTGCTGTGGTTTACCATGTGTTCTTGGAGAAGTGGGCATTTGTCCCACACAAAAGAGCTGACTCAAGTTGTATTCTCCAGGACCTTCCTCTGCTACTTTCATTTTAAGCTTTTCTTGCTTGGGTATAGGGGTGTTTGAACTGGCAAGAGAGGCGGGATTTACATATGATGTGGAGGAAATGGCTTCCCTATTATTAGGAACAGTAATCTCTGGTTGATGGCTGATATTATGGCAAAACGCAAAGGGATTTGCATCGCCCAGGATTGTGATCTCTACACCATTATGTGGGAACTTGATACATTGATGGTAGGTAGATGGAACAGCTTGCATGGCATGTATCCAAGGTCTCCCTAATAATAGATTATATGGCAGAGGAAGGTCCAGAACCTGACAAGTGATGTGCTTTACCACGGGGCCTACTCGGATTGGTAGTACCACGGCTCCTTTGGATGAACGTTCTGCATCATCATAGGCTTTGATGGTGATCTTCTTGCGAGGATCCACTGATTCTACTGCATAGCCCAATGTTGTGACCAACTGTAGTGTGCAAATGTTTAGGCCTGCTCCATTATCAATCAAGACTCGCTTGATCCTGTGTTGGTTGACAAAGCCTTCACTGTGGAGTGAGGCGTTATGAGGTTGCTGGAAGGAAGAGTTATCACTTTCAGAAAAAGTGAGACAAGGTGATGACTTTAGACTTCCAACCATGGCTTGAAATTGGTCCGTGTTTAGGTTTGCAGGGACTGACGCTTCTTGGAGTGCTTGATCCAAGATTGTTTTATGAGAGGGTGACAGACGCAAAAGCTCCAAGATGGATATAAGCGCAGGGGTTTTGTCTAATTGTTCCACAAGATTGTACTGCTTTGGGATGGAGGTAGTGCCTTGTGGAGCTGCCTTGATGGTGACCTTGCCACGACGTGTAACAACATTGCAATTTGAGGTGGGATTTTTGAAGGTTATAGTTGCAATTTGTTCACTGGCATCATACAGGTGATTGACAGTGTAGTTATACGCAGCTTGCGTATAATCAGTGGTATCAGGACCTCGTCTGGACGTGGAAGGACCCCTTTGATCTTGTGATGGAAGTGGATTCTTGAACATCTGATGATCATTATTGGTTGTTTTTGGGTCATGTCCTTCAATTTCAATTTCTCCTCGGTCAATAAGATCCTAAATGAGATCTTTCAATCGGTGACAATTACTTGTCTTGTGTCCTCTTCCTTGATGAAACTCACAATGTTCAGTATCTCTCCACCATGCCGGTTTGACTTGAGGCTCATAATTCGATAACTTAGGTAGAGTGATCAAATTCTAAGAAATGAGTTGTCGCATCACTGTTTCAATGGGTTCCCCTAAGGGAGTGTATGTGCGTTTTTGTTTTCGTGGACGAGGTCTTGGTTCATCTTGAGATGTGATGCGACCTTGATTAGGAAGCACATTTGTGTTATTTTGAGGTGGAGGATTTTGTCCTGCAAATCGAACCACAGGTTGTGCATTTTGGATAGTTCGAGCATCCACAACCCCATCGTTGACGATATTCTTATTTTTGTTCCAGAAGTTCGGTTTATCACTATTGAAGCGCGGGCGAGGACCATCTTTGGGTTCATTAAAGATTTTGATGAGTCCTTTTTTGATGAGTGCCCTTTCACATTTTATACCCTTGGTGATCATATCGTTAAAAGAGTCTGTGTCTTTGACATCCAGGTGAAATTCCATTTCTTCGTTTTAAGTTGGAAATGAAAATTTCCACTAGTTCTCGTTCAGGTAACTGAAGAGAACGTCTGCTAGACATTTGGCGCCATCGTTGCAGGAATACTGAGAATAATTCACCTGGTTTTTGTTTGGTGTTGCATAGATCAGCCATGGTGATGTCGCGTTCAATATTATAAGAGTAATGAGATAGGAACTTCTGGATGAGTTCCTCAAATGTTCTTATGCCACCTGGTAGTCGGGAAAAACCATGATGTGGTTGTTCCTCCCAAGCTTTGGGGAAAAAGGCGCATTAAGTATGTGTCCTCATAAGCGACTTCGAGACAAGCGGAATGAAATTCTCGGACATGATCGCGGGGATCTCCCTTTCCTCTATATTTTTCAAATTTTGGTGTTTCGAACCCGCGTGGAAAGGGTGGCATATAAAGATTCCTATCAAAAGGATAGGGACAGATGTCGTTAAGTGAGAATTGATTGGTCTTAACACCACTATGAAGTTGTTGGGCGAGATTCTCGACTTGTTGCCGCAACATCTCCATTTCATTTGGAGGAGGAGGTGGTGGGTTACCTCGAGGGATGTTATATCTGATGGGATCTCTACGCCTTTCCTCCTCATGGCGACTTTGTCTTTCTGATGCTTGTCTTAATTGGGCAAGATCAAAGTCTGAGGGGAGTTTGGCTCCTTCTTGAGCAAGTCTTAAGAAGTGAGCATCCGCATTGCTCCTGATAATTTCATCAAATAATCTGTTAAAGTGAGGGTTATGCTGAACCCTTTCGATTGTTGAAGGAGTGGGAGTACTTGGGTTTTCATCATTCCCATTTCCTCCAAGTGCTTCTTGAAATTCATTAAGGTTGTCCTCTTCTTCCTCAATTTCCATTTCTCGTTGCCTTGATCGCGATCGGGTTTGAGCCATTTTGTTTGCAAGTTTGTGTTGAAGTTGATTGAAGATGATGATGAGTTGTTCGATGAAAGATGGATGATTAGTGGATTGTAGATCTCTAGCACTCTAAAGGTAAATGTAACCAGAATTCTTTCTTTGAATTGCTTGTTTGTTTTGATGAGTTTGGATGTGATAAGGTGTAGAGAAATCTGAGATGTGTTACAGATTTTGACTACCTAGCAATGAGAGGATTCACTCATGAACTAGTTTTAACCTGCGTAGATGTGTCTCTTAGGATGAGCTTATCCTAGATGTAGAAACAATCTAAAAAGTGATGTGATGTGTTTGATTCAAGCAATATCTAAAAGAGAACTTGGGACAAGAACCTCTTAATATTTTGAGAGTTTTGGGATGAATTGATGATGGAATAATGATGTATGAATGAGATGATGGATGTTTTGTTTTCAACTTCAATAAAAACTTTGTGTTACAAATGGAACAAACTCTACTTCTTCCCTTTCAGGCGTTGGTGGCATTTCTCGAGCTGTGTTGTAGGTGATACAGATGTTTGGGAAGAAGTTGGGATTAATCTTTCCTCCTTGATTTTTGTGATAACTCAGAGCTCTATATTGCATAAAAGCTCTGCGGTTCAATGATTCGGAATCAAACTCGTTTGTTTTACCTTGAAGATAGAGACGCATGCGATGTAGAAAGACTCTATGTGAGACAAAGATTTGTCTATTGAGATAGAAGAATTTCCTCCTTTTGATCAAAGCTTTGGAGCTTAATGGTCTTCTTTTCAAGGTAATATTCTGATGACACTTCTTCTTTCGTAAGATGTGAAGAATGGTCATAAAAGTTGTGACTCTGTGTTGTTTGCACTTTGTTTTTGGTATTTTTGGTTGTGTTGACAGATGTTGGATGAGTACTTTGTTTTTGGGATTGATTTTCTGATTTTTCTTTGACAAGAAAACAAAGCAAGCACACAAACACATGAATGTTGCCTCCAAAGGCACAAATGAGTATGGGTCTAGATCAACCCAATTCTTGGACTTGTTTTTGACCCTTCCTTTAGATTTATTTTAAGGTGTAATTCCAAAGCCTGAAGTCGGCTCAATTTGCTCTAGGTCTGTAAAACGAACACACTTCAAACACTCTTTATCCCTATGGTCAAATGGCCAGTTGTGATAAATTTAGCCCACATCTTGATATTTCTTCGACTTTGGTACTACATACCTTATGAATCCCGCCGTGGCAGGTAAGGATGTGATATACTAAGTCTTGCACGAGCATAACAAATAGATGATCCCTATGATGGGGGAGTCACCACTTTTATCAAGCCACAAGTGACTTTTCAAAAAGCTATGTTTCTACTCAAGGAAATATGTATGGTGAGTATCTTGGGAGCAAAACCTTCTATGCTCTTGCACTAAATTATACCTCAAATATCCTCAATCAATAGAACAGGTGGGCTACTACTTAAAAGTGTTTAGTCATGTTCGATGGCTTTGGACATAAGTTCATTCTGCAGTGACTCACTTAAGAGCCTTGTAACTGGTGGTGGGGCCCATTTGTCCTTTCGGCCAGTTACACTGTAGGAACAGCTATACCCAAGGCTACAGCTTTCGCTCTCACCTGATTTCTATAGCGGCTCGAAGGATTTACCGCTCGAGGTCGTTCCCAAGAGTATCGATCCCTTGGCAGGCCTCTCTTAAAAAGATAAAATTTTGAGCGTTACTAACACTTTTCTCTTGCACCTAGGACCACGAGAGCCAAGGGAGAGGATAGTGTGTGTTAGAAGTAGGTCCACTCGACTGACTTTTTGTGCACAAGCGTGCCAAACACGTAAAACACTTGTTCCTTTTAATCTAGCATTTGCAAATGTGATCTAACTATTTGGAGATGTTGCTCCAACAGCCATGGTGTTCTTTTTAACTTCAAAACAATATGTTTTGTAATCTAGAAGTTGAAAGTCCTGGTCAACTTAATGAAAAACACGATTGCATGAAGGAAAATTTGTTTTTGCCAAAATGAAGACAAGTGGATTGTTCTTTTTACTGCACCAAAAATTTGAAGTGTGGATTGTGATTTTTAAGTCCCAATTGATGCAAGAAATAAAGTTTGTTTGGTTGATTTTAAGCACCAAAACAAAATGTATCCCTAACTAGAAAACAATGAAACTATTTTTTTGTGTTTTTAAGTTCTTTTTAAGCACTAAATAAAAAATTTTGTGATTTTTGTTGTGTTGTTAACCTGCACAAAGAAAAGAAACAAGTTAATAAAATCAATGCTCAAAGGGGGGCTTCCACAAGCCTAATTTTTGATTTTTCGGTTACAAATTTTACAAATCCTGATCCTGAAATGCCCTGAAATTTGACTAAGTCTGAAATTTGGAGGATCTTCCAAAAACTAGATTTTGCATTTCAACTCCTAGAGGTCTGAAACCCCTCTCAAACATCCTGAAAGTATATATGGAATATAACTTAAAGTATAAGAAAGAGAAAAGATAAGAGGAAATGTCACTTATACTTCCATATATATTATATATTATATTCCATATAATATATGGAATATAACTTAAAGTATAAGAAAGAGAAAAGATAAGAGGAAATGTTATATTCCATATATATTCTACCTCCCACAAGCCTAAATTTTTTTTTAATTGGTTACAAGGCCTTTTTTTATAACGTTCTGTTGCAATAGCGCTAGTCTGTGTTTTTGCAGAAGCGTTGATTCATGCAATAGCGCTAGTTTGCGTGAGCAGAAGCGCTAATTTAAACGGTAGCGCTGAAAGAAGAGAAAAATCCGAGAAGACAAAAGCGCTAGAAGTGTGTCAATAGCGCTGAAACATTTTCAATAGCGCTACTTTATGGTCAATAGCGCTAAAAGAAATTTTTCAATAGCGCTAAAACGCGTTCAATAGCGCCGAAGCGCGACCTGTGTGGCAATTTCAACAAGAAAAATGTTAATTTCAAAAAAATCAATCAGAAGGTTGCGTGTTCGATTCACGTCAGGTTCACCAAATGATGCCCTCCTAAATGGCACAAGGTTAGTCTAAGATCAAAGAACACAAAAACACACAAGACGTTAGAGTTAATCAATCAAAAACTAAACACAAATGAAGGCATTCCAAGAGAGATACTAAAAACACATGCTAATGAATCTAACTAAAGAAGTAAGACAATGAGACATCTCCAACTGTCTCTTAGCATGAGATTAGCTCCTTTCTCCCTTGTTCCTCTCCTCTCCAAGTTCCAAAATAGTGTAGCTCTCAGCATCTTTTTGCACTATGGATGCTTATGGAGGATTGAGATTGTAGAATAGCTCTAAACATGAAATGAAAAGCTATTTTAATGCTAAAATGATGTGTTTTAACCAAAAGACAATATTTAGTTATGCTATGCTAAATGCTCTCTAAAATGGCTATAGTCTAAATGCTTACAAGTTTTTCAGGATCTGGATTATGAAGGAATGGGCTCTATTTATAGGAAAAATGGAGCAATGGATGGTCAGGATTGAAAGGTTTAATCAAGGGTCAAGCTTGAAAGTTGGGGATCCATGTGCACAATTTGCACCAATGAAATGGTGACAAATGTCAACATAAGATTGGGTTGAGAGAAGAGGTTGGAGGCATTAAAGGCTTGAGAAGACCTCATGGTTATCTAAAGGCTAAGAGTCAAGCCTAAATTAGGATTACCCACTGGATTAGGAGTTAATGCAAGGATAAACTTTTGTGCAAATGATTAAGAGATAATCATGGTCAAAGCATTAAATGCTTGATGAGACCCTTGGGTTGGATAGAGGTTGAGTCAAACAAATGTTTTAACCATGTGGGAGGGTTGAATTAACCATTAATGGTTATTGGAGACTTTGGGGAATTAAGTGGTTGAAAGTTGGAAGCCTTTAATGGTTTTCAAAGACTTTGGGGTTTTTGGTGGTTGAAGGTTGAAAACCTTCAATGGTTATCCAAGACTTTGGGCCATTTGAGAAGTGACTCCATTTTGCTTAAGAATGTGACAATAATTAGGGGATGGATTAGGCTAATTAGGAAGGGGTTAGAAGAATCTAGAAGGGGATTAGATTTTGCTAGTGGATTTGGTGGGTGAGGGAAAATAGGATTTTATTAAAATAAAAATTCATTTATTTCAATAAATATGTGCAAGTTGCATTTGTAGGAAAATGCAAGTGGGGGGGGTTTTAAAATGATTTAAATAAATGTTAATTTATTTAAAAGAAGAAAAGGGGGATTTAATTAAATAAATTGATTTTATTTATTTAATTGATTTGTATTTGGTTTAATGAATTAATTAAAATAAATTGAATAATTTATTTAATTAATAGAAGAATGTTTGGGGATGAATTAATTAAATATTAATTTAATTAATTGATGGCTAGTGGATTTTTAATCAAATAAATACGAAATATTCATTTAATTAAAATGGACAGATTTGTGTGACTACAGTGAGTAATAAATCAAAGAGCATTTAATAGTTGAATATGTAGAATAGCATGTTTGTACTACTTGTATAAATAGCACCATGCTTACTTATCCTACATATTTTTGGGAATACTAACGTTTGTTTGTAGATCTTAAGCACAAAATAGACAACTCCCCACTAGGGACATTACAATGGCATCAGAGCATAATCTTGCCATCCTGTGGGGTTTATGTTTGTCTACCAGAGGAAGAAGAAACCCAACATGAACAAATTCGCTAATGAGATGTGGTCTTATTTGGAACAAACAAATCACACCCTAATTAAGAAGATGAAAGAATCTAATCAGGCCATCCTACAAGCTTTGAAATCTATGGGAAACTCAACCAATAAAGGGCATACTAATGATAAAAGGGATACTAGCTCTAATCATTCAGAGAATAATAATGAATGCTCAACGTCCAGGGTGCCTCAACCCCAATTCTCACCTCACAATGAACCATTTTAGGAAGAGGAGGGAATAGAACAACACAGAATTAGCACTGAGGACATTGCCAGAACATATGTCGATTTAGACCCTCATATCAGGGAAGTGGTATCCTTTAGAGATTTCTGTGAGGACAAGTGCAGGGAAGTACCTCGGAAGCATAAGAATAAAGGACTCCAACACAAAGTTAATAAAGTATCCCTTCCCAATTTTGACGGATCAGGGAAACTCACAGCCCATGCATGGTTACAAAAACTAAATACCCATTTCACTCTAAGCCCCATGACAGAAGAGAACGCCCTCCAATTTGCGATTCTCCATCTAGAAGGAGCAGCTCATGAATGGTGGCATAATGGACTTGTTTCCCTAGGTCATCAAAGTATTAGCTCCTACGGGGAATTCTCTCAAAAAATTACCAGCAAGATTTGACAAAAAAGACTCTGAATGGTATTTTCAAGAATTGGTTCTCCTCAAACAAACTGGCGCAGTGGATGAATTTATTAGCGAATTCCAAGAATTATCTGTTATGATTCCTGACCTATCCCAGAAGCGGCTAACTCATATGTTTATAGAGGGGCTCAAAGACCTAACCAAAAGTGTAGTGAAACCATTCAAACCCCAAAATTTAGTTGAGGCTATCAGGAAAGCAAGAAGGGTTGAGTCTAACCAATCCAAAGAAAAGACAAAGGTCTACCCCTCCAAACCATCCTACCGAACAGATGATTCAAGGAAAAACAATTTAGAGAAACCATGTTATTTATGTATGGAGCCCTGGAGTGTAGGAAATAGGTGCCAAAAGAGGGATGAATTAATGAAGAAAAATTTATGTTTCAAATGTAGAGAGCCTTGGGAAAAAGGGCATCAATGTAAGAGAGGCAGAGTAAACCAAATAGAAGAATTTAGCAAGAGGACTAGGACCGACAAAACAGAGGGATCACTGGCAGTCATCACTCAGAACATGAATAGACCTTTTTGAATTAAGGGAACTCTTAAAGGACAGGAAGTGGTTGCCTTAGTAGACATAGGCGCTTTGCATGATTTCATTAGCCAACACTTGGTGGCAAAAAGAAGACTAAAAACCCAAAACTTTCCAGGATTTAAGGTCGCCCTTGCAGATGGATCCATAAATCAATGTACAAAAACATTACCTCAAGTAGAAATCACTTTTGGGGAAACATACAATCAAAAGAGATTTTTATGTAGCAAACATACAAAATGATGTTATCATTGGAATGTCGTGGATAAATTGTTTGGGGCGGTTCATTATGGATTGCCCTAATTTAGAGATATGTTTCGAGCATGAAGGGAAACAAGTAATCTTAAGGGGCATGTCGGATGGGTGTCCCAAGCTAGTTTCTTGTAATAAAATTGAACAAATCCTTAGACATGATCAAGGTGAATGGGTAGCCCAATGTATGATACTAGGTTTTTGGAGACATTCCACCCGGCCTTCCCCCAAAAAGAGGTTTTGAACATTCTATTGACTTAGAAGGAGCAAAACCAATGATTTACCACACCTTATAGACACCCCCACAAGTTTAAAGAGGAAATTGAGAAAACCATTAAGGAGCTATTGGACATGGGTCACATTCAGCCCAGCAGTAGCCCTTTTGCCTCATCAGTGGTGTTAGTCAGAAAGAAAGATGGAACCATGAGAATGTGTATTGATTACAGAGCCTTAAATAAGAAAAACATAAAAAATAGATATCCTATCCCTAGGATCGACGAGCTGATGGATGAACTACATGGAGCTTGTTATATTTCCAAGATTGATTTAAGGTCAAGATACCATCAAATCAGAATGAGGGAGGAAGATGTGCAGAAAACAGCCTTTAGATGTCATTATGGGCATTTTGAATTTTTAGTGCTTCCATTTGGACTTACGAACGCTCCAACCACTTTTCAATCTTGTATGAATCACACCTTCAGGCAACAATTAAGAAAGTTTCTTCTCATATTTTTTGACGACATTCTCATTTACAGCAAAACATGGGAGGAACATCTCAAACATATTGAGGAAGTGTTGAATATACTAGAGACAAAGTCACTATATGCCAAAATCTCGAAATGTGAGTTTGGCCTTAAAGAAATACTCTACCTAGGGCATAAAATTAATGTAGATGGGGTGAGTGTGGATGAAGAAAAAATCAGAGCCATCCAGGAATGGCCCAAACCCAAAACTCTCACACAACTTAGAGGTTTTGTGGGGTTATGTAGTTATTACCGATGATTCCTAAAGGGATTCTCCAAGATAGTAGCCCCACTCACAGACTTGACCAAAAAGGGATCTTTTTCATGGGGTGACAGAGCCCAACAAGCCTTTGAACAACTCCAGGAAGCCATGAGTTCATGCCCAGTATTGGCCATCCTTGACTTCTCAATACCGTTTGAACTACAATGTGACACATCAGGGGAAGGTATAGGGGCTGTTCTTATGCAAAGGAAACACCAGATAACCTTCGAAAGCCGCAAGCTCATAGAAACAAAGAAACATTATTCCATCTATGATAAAGAAATGCTGGCCATAATGTACGCCTTAGCAAAGTTTTGGCAGTACCTGGTATGTGGGAAGTTCCTGGTGAAAACAAACCATAACAGCTTGTGCTTCTTCCTGAGCCAGAGGGACCTAAATGATAGACAACAAAAATGGGTGATTAGGGTCCAAGCATATGATTTTGACATAGAGTATGTTAAAGGGGTGAATAATGGAGTCGCAGACGCCTTGTCCCGATGACCTCACATCAACATAATCACTAAAATTACAAAGGATTGGAAAAAAGATATAATAGCAAAATACGCCAAAGACCCCCTGACCGCCGAGATCATGGAAGGAAAGATGCCTAGTGAAGAATTTAGAGTTTGGGATGGTGTTATCCTCTACAAAGGTAGGGTATATCTAACCCCCCAATCTAAAATAAAAGACACCATTCTGATGGAGTATCACGATAGCCCTCTAGCTGGACACCAAGGGTACTATAAAACATACAAACATATAAGAGAAAAATACTCATGGAAGGGACTAAAGAAGGACATTTACAAATATGTATGGGAATGTATGACACGTCAACAGAATAAAATAGAATTATCACATCCGGCAGGACTATTACAACCACTCCCTATCCCAAGCCAAAAATGGGAAAGTATATCTATGGATTTTATAACAGGATTACCCAAAGTTCAGGGGAAAGAAAGCATTTATGTAGTGGTGGACAGACTCACAAAATATGCTCATTTTTTCCCTACCTCCTCGGAGTTTAAAGCACATCAAATAGCAGACCTATTATTTAGAGAAGTCTTCCGCCTCCACGGGCTTCCCCATAACATTGTAAGTGATAGAGATAGTAAATTCCTTCAGCAAGTTCTGGCAAGAACTCTTCAGGTTAGTAGGAACAACATTAGCACCAAGCACCAGTTATCACCCCCAGACTGACGGGTAGACAAAGATAGTAAATAAATGGATAGAAGGGTACCTAAGGAACTATGTCACAGGCCAACAAACAAGTTGGATTAGATAGTTGCATATGGGAGAATATTGTTATAATACAACCCACCATTTGTCTATAGGGATGAGTCCATTCAAAGCACTCTACAGTTATGAGGCCCCATTTTTTGGAGGATTGAACACCCAAGATAGCAAAGTACCTAGCTCTCAAGAGTTTATCCAAAGGAATATTGACCTCATGAAGGCACTCAGAGACAATTTACATCATGCCCAAAATTAGCAAAAAATCTATGCAGACAAAAAACAAGTGGAGAGATCATTTGAAATAGGGGATCTAGTCTTCTTACGATTGCAGCCATATAAACAGACATTTATCAAAAAGAATGGGACAGAGAAACTCAAACCCCGATTCTATGGACCGCACCATGTAACATAGAAGGTAGGAGAAGTGGCCTATGAACTAGAGCTTCCCAAAGACAGCCGAATTCACAATGTATTTCACGTATCCAGATTAAAAAGAGTTTTGGGACAACAAGTGGTACCATGTGAAACATTGCCCCCAATTGACGATGAGGGACAACTTATTCTAGAGCCAGAAATCATCATTGATACTAGAGAAAAAAAGTTGAGGAACCGAACAGTGAAAGAGGTCCTAATCAAATGGAAGGGACTACCCAATGAAGATGCTACTTGGGAGAAGGAAGAGGCTCTTAAAATGCTTGAGGACAAGCAAATTCGGGAGGGAAGGACTGCAATGACCCCCGATTAATAAATATACCCCGATACTTAAATTTGTCAAAGACACATTGTTCATTGCCAATTAAAATAATAAATCATTAATCATGAATTATTATTAAATATTAATAAATCATAAATAATAAAGTATTATTATAAATCAAGTAATAAATGTTATATATTGATTATTATGTGTAAAATAATAATAAATAATAAATAATAAAATCATTTTTATACATCAGGTAAATAATAAATATTATATATTAATCATAAATTATTATTTGTAAAATAAATGATAAATAATAATCATTCTTATACATCAAGTGGATAATAAATAATAGATCATTAATCATAAAAATATTGGTAGATAATAATAGAGGATAAATAATAATAATTATTATAAATCATTATTCTCTTAATAAAGCATACCCAATAATAAAATAGAAAAGATTAAATATTAAAACATAATGGTTAAATGATAAAATAGTGAATAATAATAAGACATTAAATTATCCAAATGTATGATTTACGTAAAAGATGGCTTAAAACATAGCAATAAAAAAACCCAAAACGTGACATCCGAAGGTCACGACCAATGACGCAAAACCTATGAATAATGCATCGGGCAAACACGGACAGGGGTGGAGAGGGAGACGAGTGCGGGAAGTGCGAAGTCGAGGAAAACCAGTGAATACCACCAGCAACGCGATCACGCAGAGCTCGGGGTTTGCATGCATGTATCTCCGCACACATGCGGACTAGTAGGAAAGAGCATCATCATTGCTGCGCGCGGCCACTGCCCGTGAACTGCAGGGAAAGAAATCCAGTGCGGAAGCCCAGAGCCTAGGACACAGGAAAGAGTAGAAGGTATGCACTATTTCCAAAATCCACAGAGAACTTAAATATTAAACATGAAAGGCATGGTTTCCTTGGCTGCATTAAACACTTTATAGAGTTTAGAGGGAGATTCATAATAAATCTCTTAGAGGCAATATATATTGTAGAGGTTAACCATATGCATATGTCAGAAATAGGGAAGCTTGGACAGAGGTGGGATCTCTACCAGGTTTGAGAGCATCAATGAGTTCATTCATTAATAGAGATCCCATAGAACCCTTAAGCAGATATTACCTGGTTGTCCCAACTGAGAAAGAGATCTCAATAGAGGGTTGGTCATTCAAGGGAAAATCAACCTAAGGAAGGTTTGTATTTTGTATAGTGAGTAATAAATCAAAGAGCATTTAATAGTTGAATATGTAGAATAGCATATTTGTACTACTTGTATAAATAGCATCATGCTTACTTATCCTACATATTTTTGGGAATACTAACGTTTGTTTGCAGGTCTTAAGCGCCAAATAGACAACTCCCCACTAGGGACATTACAATATCATACAGATGCACATAATTGCGCCCATGTCCCCTACCTCTAAAGTGTATCGGTCATGTAATTGAAAGATGCTCATATGCCCATACCTGCAACAATGTCACTTTGCACCCCAATCCTGCTGATCTGTGATACACAAAATGATGCAGCTCATAATACAAGTGTGCCAGCAGACACAACCCCCATGCAAACCTAGTGTGCTCAGTCACCAATGTCTCTAAAGTCCTCCCTCATCCCACAACCAACCCTCATATTGCCCTGTTGGGACACAGGAACCCACTGATAACTCTTGCTAGCACCACCAGTAGTGCCAATCCCGTCGTTGTCATGGTGTCCCAAGCCACATGTCCTGCCCTCATCTCCAGTCTTGGATCCTGAAACACTCGTCTCAGTGCATCCTTGTCTCCCTCTCGATCATAAGGAACTAACTCCCCAACAATCAGTATCATGTACACATCCTCTAAGGTGACTGTCATCTCACCCATCGATAAATGAAATGTGCATGTCTCTGAGTGCCATCTCTCAGCTAATGCAGTTAGCAATCCCATGTTCGCCCGAAAATCAGGCATATACATAATGTATTGCAATCCCATAGCCTTAATTGCTTCTCTATCCTCAAATGTCAGGTCTACTCGCAACCCCTGATTTGAAGGAAATCTCTCCCGTTACTCCAACATCGGTAGGTCCTCCTGCAGTCAAGCAAATCAGCTGTGTCAATCCTAGTGGTACTACTTGTTCATCACAAAGTGCTTCTTTTTTTATCCTAGTTCTTATATCTATCATATGACACTCAATCATTGTAGTACTCCCTGTTCATCACAAAGTGTTGCTCTTTTTTCCTAGAACTTATAACTATCATATGGCACTCTATCCTAGCAGTACTCCCTGTTCATCACAAAGTGTTGCTTTTGTCTTTTCTTATAGGGAACCTACTTGAGTGTATCCTCTTGAGTAGCTTATCCAATTGACAACACATGTTCTATCACAGAATTATCAACTTTATCCTAATCCAATTGACAACGTATGTTGTATCATAGAATTGTCAATTTCTTTAGTACTCCCTGTTCATCACAAAGTGCCTCACTCTATCCTATCCTAGGGCCTCCGCTTAAGTGTATCCTCTTGAGTAGTTTCCTGATTGGCAACGTATGCTCTATCACAGAATTGTCAATCCTAACCCTATCTGTTATCCTAGTCTTCCCTACAGGACCTTCTTGAGTGAATCCTCTCCGCAACTTATCCAATCGATAACGTATGTTTATCACACAACTGTCGATTTGACCTTGAAGACATAAATGCGCATTCATGATACAAACGCGCTTACATACTTCACAGACGTTTCTGCATTTCACAGACGCGCCTGAAACACACAGACGTGCCTCTATTCTGCGCAGACGTGCCTGCCCTGCATAGATGAGCCTGCCATTCGCAAATGCGCTCACATCTGACATAGACACTTTTACAATCATAGACGCACTTGCATTCTACGTAGACGAGCTTAACCTACCCAGATGTACCTGGCACCAACGCAGACGCACCTTCTTGTCTTTTGACCCACTTGACACTTTCTATGGCATACCTAATGCGCATTTATTGACCTGCCTAACATGCATTTACGACAACAATTAATGTAACAAGGTACAAGGAGATTTTGTGGTACTCACCGGCTCTCCTGCATCTTCTGGCCTCTGGTATCGGTAAACGTGATCGAATCTATGCACCAATGCCATCGATGTTGACTACTCTTTGTTCTCTCTGCACTCTGATCTCTTCTTTGTGTGGATGATAGTGAGAATGTTTTCCCTCGTAGTATATCTTATAGATTACCCTAGCCCCCTAGTCTCCCGCGTCAGTCTTCTTTATCTCGTGAGTCTGTCACTCTATCCTATCTTGTCAGTCCTTTCTCGCCTTTCTTTCTCATCGAGAGATTGTTTGCTATATTTTTAGACATTTTCATCCAATCTCTCGAGGGGGCATATCATTCCCATCTTGGGGCAACTTTGTATCAATTCATCTTATATTCTTTGAAACAACGCGACAAGCTGCATTTTCTCAAAGAGGGGCAAAATGTAGACACCTAAAATTGTGTTGCCTAAATAAATAAATATTTTTATTTATTTAATTATTTTAGCCTGTCTTCTATTAATTAAATGAATCTTTATTTATTTAATTAATTCATTTATCCTCTTCTAGCCTTTTCTCATTTAAATAAATACATTTATTTATTTAAATTGTCCTTTTCCTAAATTAAATAAATACTTTTATTTATTTAATTGATCCCACTTCCTCTATTAATTAAATAAATCTTTATTTATTTAATTAATTCATTAACCTTTTCTACCTATAACACATATCATTCATCTCTTAATTCCTACACTACCTACCCTTTCATTATTTTCTTATTTTCTTTTACCTACCCTTTGATCCTAGCCAACCATTTATCTTTTACACCTCTCAATCTTATCCCTCCATTTCTTACAGTGTCTTCTATATAAGAGGATGCTTCTTTCATTATCAACCTCCTAAGAATTCTAGCATTCGAACTTTCATATGCGATCAAGCCTACTTGCAACCACATTTCCGTTCTTTGTTGAGCTCTTGTGCACACATAAAATCGGAGAGCAAATATATCAAGCAAGATCAATGGAGATAGGAAGAATGGAGATTCAAACCCTAGTAGACATGTGATGGTATTATCTTTGTGATTTTGTTGATTTGCATTGTCTTAGGTAATCTTCATATGTTATGGTGGATCTTTGTTGTTGTTAGGCTAGGGTTTTGTGGTCGAATCTATTTTAGTCTTTCAATATTGTTGTTTCCATTTTTACCATAAACACTAGGTGTAGTCACACAAATCTGTCCAGCTTAATTAAATAAATATTCGCTATTTATTTGATTAAAAATCCACTAGCCATCAATTAATTAAATTAATATTTAATTAATTCATCCCCAAACATTCTTCTATTAATTAAATAAATTATTCAATTTATTTTAATTAATTCATTAAATCAAACTCAAATCAATTAAATAAATAAAATCTATTTATTTAATAAAATCCCCTTTTCCTCTTTTAAATAAATTAAATAAAATATTTATTTAAATCATTATCCCCACCCCACTTGCATTTTCCTACAAATGCAACTTGCACACATTTATTGAAATAAATGAATTTTTATTTTAATAAAATCCTATTTTCCCTCACCCACCAAATCCACTTGCAAAATCTAATCCCCTTCTAGATTCTTCTAACCCCTTCCTAATTAGCCTAATCCATCCCCTAATTATTGTCACATTCCTAAGCAAAATGAAGTCACTTCTCAAAGACTCCAAAGTCTTTGAAAAGCATTTAATGCTTTGTGTGTTCAACAAATTAACCCCCAAAGTCTTCCAAGACCATTTATGGCTCTTACATAACCATTTATGGTTATTTCAAACTTGTCCCCCCAAACATTTATTGTTTTGACCATATTTATCCATTTCACATTTGCACAAGAGTTTATCCATTGGATAAAAGCTTTACTCTTTGAATAAAGAGTTTATTCATTCAACCAACCTTGACTTTAACTCCCAAAGTCATGTCAAACATTTAATGCTTATTCCCTCCCCTCTCAACCTATCTCACATTGACACTTGTCATCCTGGGGTTGAGTTGAAAGCCCTCACATGGATTTGAAATCATTCAATCCTGACCCTTGTTGAGATTGCTCAATCTCAACCATCCATTGCTCCATTTTTCCTATAAATAGAGCCCATTTCTTCATAATCCAGATCCTGAAAATTTGTATGCATTTAAGCTATAGGCATTTTAAGAGAGCATTTTAGCATAATTAACTAATATCTTGTCATTTTGGATAAAATCAATCATTTTAGTATCAATAGCTTAATATTTGCTTCTTTATTTACGTTTAGAGCAACATTTCAATCTCAATCTTCCATAAGCATCCATAGTGCAAAAAGCTGCTGAGAGCTACACTTTTTTGGAACTTGGAGAGGAGAGGAACAAGGGAGAAGGAGCTAAGAGCATGCTAAGAGGCATTTGGAGATGCCTCATTATCTTTGTTTCATTAGTTAGATATATTAGCATGATTTTAGTGTCTCTCTTGATATGCTTGTTTAGATTAGTTTTTGATTGAATAACACTAACAGTTTTTTGTGTGTTTTGTGTTGTTTCTCTTAGACTAACCTTGTCCATTTAGCAGGGAATCATTTGGTGAACCCAACGTGAATCCAAGCACCAAAATATCATTTAAAAAAAAAAAACTAACATGTTTGAATGTTGAAAATGTCACATAGGTTGCGCTTTGGCGCTATTGAACTCATTCTAGTGCTATCGACACTTATGCTTTTAGCGCTATTGTCTCAAGTTCAGCACTTTTGATACAGTTTTGGCACTTTTGACGTTGTTTTGGCGCTATTAACCCTTTTTCAGCGCTTTTGCCTCTCTATCTTTTCCCTTCTTTCAGTGCTTTTGAGTTAAATAGCGCTTCTGTTCAAACACAGACTAGCGCTATTGTAATAGAATGTCATAAAAATCACCTTATAACCAAAAAAATTTGAAAATTTTAGGCTTGTGGAAGCCCCCCTTGGACATAGATTTTACTAACAATTTGTTGTTTGTGCAAGTTTAAAACTCACCATAAAAAAAAATCACAAACTTGTCTTTTTGGTGCTTTTAAAACTTGAACAAAAACAAATCTTCCTTGTTTTCTAGTTAGTCTCACTCGTCTTTTGGTGCATTAAAAATTGAACAAAAGAAACATTTGCTTTCATTGCAAGTTAGGACTCATTTTCTTTTGGGGCTTAAAATCAACAATTTGATTTCCTTGCATCAAACTAAAGAATTTACAAGCCACACTTCAAATTTTGGTGCAATTAAAAACTTACAATCCACTTGTTCCAATTCTTGCAAGCGATTTACTTAAAGCAAAACGTGCTTTTTGTTAAGTTGACCAAGACTTCCCATTTCTAGATTACAACATATTGCCTTTGAAGTTAAAAAGAACATCATGATTGTTGGAGCAACATATCCAAAATAGTTAGACCACATTTGCGATGATGGGTTAAAAAGAACAAGTGTTTTTCGTGTTTGGCACGCTTGTGCAAGAAGTCGGTCGAGTGGTCCTACCTCTAACACACACTATCCTCTCCCTTGGCTTTCGTGGTCCTAGTTGCAAGAGAAAAGTGTTAGTAACACTCAAATTTTATCTTTTTAAGAGAAGCCTGCCAAGGGATCGATACTCTTGGGAACGACCTCGAGCGGTAAATCCTTCGAGCCGCTATAGAAATTAGGTGAGAGCGAAAGCTGTAGCCTTGGGTATAGCTGTTCCTACAGTGTAACTGGCCGAAAGGACAAATGGGCCCCACCACCAGTTACAAGGCTCTTAAGTGAGTCACTGCAGAATGAACTTATGTCCAAAAACATCGAACATGACTAAACACCTTTAAGTAGTAGCCCACCCATTCTATTGATTGAGGATATTTGCGATATAATTTAGTGCAAGAGCATAGATGGCTTTGCTCCCAAGATACTCACCATACATATTTCCTTGAGTAGAAACATAGCTTTTTGAAAAGTCACTTGTGGCTTGATAAAAGTGGTGACTTCCCCATCATAGGGATCATCTATTTGCTATGCTCGTGCAACACTTAGTATGTCACATCCTTACCTGCCACGACGGGATTCATAAGGTATGTAGTACCAAAGTCGAAGAAATATCAAGATGTGGGCTAAATTTATCACAAACTGGCCATTTGACCTTAGGGATAAAAAGTGTTTGAAGTGTGTTCGTTTTAAAGACCAAGTGCAAATTGAGCTGACTTCAAGCTTTGGAAATACACCTTAAAATACATCTAAAGGAAGGGTCATATACAAGTGCAAGAATTGGGTTGATCTAGACCCATACTCATTTGTGCCTTTTTGGCAACATTCTTGTGTTTGTGTGCTTGCTTTGTTTTCTTGTCAAAGAAACATCAAAAGAAAATCACTCCCAAAAACAAAGTATTCATCCAACCAAACATTTTTCAAAACAACCAAAAACATCAAAAACAAAGTGCAAACAACAAAGAGTCAAAATTTTATGACCATTCTTCACATCTTGCGAAAGAAGAAGCGTCATCAAAATATCAACTTGAAAAGAAGACCATTAAGCTCAAAGGCTTTGATCAAAAGGAAGAAATTCTTCTATATCAATAGACAAATCTTTGTCTCCCATAGAGTTTTTCTGCAACACATGTGTCTCTACCTTCAAGGCAAAACAAACGAATTTGATTCAGAGACATTGAAATGCAGAGCTTTTATGCAATATAGAGCTCTGAGTTATCACAAAAACCAAGGAGGTAAGATTAATCCCAACTTTTTCCCAAATGTTTGCATCACATACAACACAGCCCAAGAAATACTACCAACACCCGAAAGAGAAGAGATAGAGTTTGTCCCATTTGTGACACAAAGTTTTTATTGAAGTTGAAAACATTTCATCCATTATCTTACTCATACATCATCATTTCATCATCAATTCATTCCAACTCTCAAAACATTAAGAGGTTCTTGTCCCAAAGTTCTCTTCTAGATATTGCTTGAATCAAACACTTCACATCACTTTTTAGATTGTTTCTACATCTAGGATAAGCTCATCCTAAGAGACACATCTACGCAGGTTAAAACTAGTTTATGAGTGAATCCTCTCATTACTAGGTGATGCTCTGCAAAAAGGATTAGAAAATCTGTTTGATGGCAACACACACAAGAGCACAAGAAACAAACGTTAGTGTTAGCAACAAAAGATTATCCTAAACAGGCATATCAAGAGAGATATTAAGCATGAAATAGAAAGCATATAAACATAAAATGAAATAGCTAATCAAGATGCTCATAGTTGCTCCTCCCTTGTTCCTCTCCTCTCCAAGTCCCAAATGAGTGTAGCTCTCAGCAGCTTTTTGCACTATGGATGCTTATGGAGGATTGAGATTTAATACTAAGCTTCAAATATGAAATGAAAAGCTAAATACTATGCTAGAGTAGATAGTGATGCTATGAAAAAGCTCTATGCTAATGTCAGTATAACAACAATACTCTAAAATGCTTCTTTTTTTGCTTGAGGAGAAGGGTTCTATTTATAGAAGAAATGGGGAAATGAAGGGTTAAGATTGAATGGTTTAATCAAGGGCCAAGTTTGAAAGTTGGGGATCCATGTGCACAATTGGCACCAATAAAATGGTGACAAGTGTCAACATAGGATTGGGTTAAGAGAAGAGGTTGGAGGCATTAAAGGCCTGAGAAGACCTCATGGTTATCTAGAAGGTAAGGGTCAAGTCTAAATTAAGATTACCCATTGGATTAAGAGTTAATCCAAGGATAAACCTTTGTGCAAATGATTAAGAGATAATCATGGTCAAAGCATTAAAGGCTTGATGAGACCTTTGGGTTGGGTAGAGGTTGAGTCAAAACAAATGTTTTAACCATGTGGGAGGGTTTGAGGTAACCATTAATGGTTATTGGAGACTTTGGGGATTAAGTGGTTGAAGGTTGAAAGCCTTCAATGGTTATCAAAGACTTTGAGCCATTTAGTGGTTGAAGGTTGGAAGCTTTCAAAGGTTATCCAAGACTTTGAGGGTTAATTTGTTGAACACACAAAGCATTAATTGCTTTTCAAAGACTTTGGAGTCTTTGAGAAGTGACTCCAATTTGCTTAGGAATGTGACAATATTTAAGGGATGGATTTAGGCTAATTAGGAAGGGTTTAGAAGAATCTAGAAGGGGTTTAGGCATACAAGTGGATTTTGTAGGAAAATGCAAGTGGGAGAAATTTTGGTATTTTCAATTAAAATAAAATCATTTATTTCAATTAAATGGTGTAATTTGCATTTGGATAAATATTCAAATAAATATTAATTTATTTAAATGAGAAAATGAAGATAAAGCATTTAAATGCTTGAAGACTTTGAGGGAAACCATTAAAGGCTTGAAGACTTTAAGGAAAACCATTAAAGTCTTAAGAAGACTATAGAAGGAAGCCATCAAGTTTGAAGACTTTAAAGCCATCAAGTTTGAATACTTTAAGGGAAACCATTAAAGGTTTCAAGTGGGTGAGGATAATTAGGATTTTAAATAAATAATTTATTTAAAATAGTTGTGCAACTTGCTTTTGTAGGAAAATACAAGTGGGTGGAGGATAAAGGTGATTTAAATAAATTATTTATTTAAAATAATTGTGCAACTTGCATTTGTAGGAAAATACAAGTGGGTGGAGGATAAAGGTGATTTTAAATAAATGATTTATTTATTTAAATGTGAGAGGTGGGATTTTGGGGGTTTTAAATAAATATTAATTTATTTAAATGTGAGAGGTGATTTAATTAAACAAATATGATTTATTTATTTAATTAATGGTCTGAATTTGGTTAAGTGAATTAAATCAAATAAATTGAATAATTTATTTAATTAATAGGAGAATAGGGTTAAGATGAATTAATTAAATATTAATTTAATTAATTATTAATTGATGGTTAAATAATCAAATAAATACTAAGTATTCATTTAATTAAGTGGACAGATTTATGTGACTACATTTGCCCCTCTTTGAGACGGTGCGGTTTATCGCGTCGTTTCAAAGAAAGAAAAATAGGTGTGAAGAAATGCCCCATAAAATGTAAATTTAATGGGTGGTATGCCCCCTCGAGGGATGGGCCGAATTTTTTTTTGAAAAATCGGGCGATCTCTCGAAGAAGAATGCAAAGTGGAGGGGAGGTAGAATAGAAGAAATTAGAACTAATGATGAAAGAATGGGAGAAAATGGAGTGAATATGAAGAAACAACAAGCCAGCGAGTACCCTGAGGTCATGCAAGAGATACATAGCAGATGTAGTGTGGGGTTTGGATTGATGCTATACAATTGATCAAAATTGGTTGGACAATCTGGTGCAATCGGTTGAATTGCCCCAGTCAAGTCAAAGCGTGACAGTTGATGTCAGTTGGTCACTTGAACATGATAAAGTCTGAGTAAGTGAATCAAAGTGACCTGATGGTGACTTAGACAATTGATGTAATTGCCCGATGAAGTCAAGGTATATGAAGCAAAATACTCGTTGAGACGTAGACAATTGATGTAATTGTCTGTTGGATTGTGTTTGATTGGTTGATCAATTGATAGTGTATGCATGTGATGGATGGTTGTGGGGAATCATGGCAACCCCGTTGAGACTAGGTCATTATGATAAATGCCTGATGTAGTCTAGGATTACCATAATCGATTACTAGTTGAGACCCGAAGATACTTGATCAGAGTATCTGTTGATAGTCTAGGTGTGTGGGAGTCGATGTATCTGTGTAGACAGAGTAACTGGATTAAGCTTGTGGATGAGTGAGGATGGGAAGTGATGAAGGGATTTAGGATGATGTTGATGATCAAGATAGGGAGGCTGAGGGGGGATTCGATGTTAGATAGAAGATATGGAGGACTAGGATCGAGTCCTATGGAAGAAGATGAGTAAAATAGAGTATGCATTATTATGACTACGTATGCATGATATGCAACTATTATGAATGTATGGATGGGTGGAATGCAACGAAATGCAATATATACAAATGAGATGGAATGACAATCCATGGTGCTTTATTTTTCATCATTGAGCTTTAAAATGTTGTAAGAAAATACAAGCAACTTGACATAAAGATTCAAGATGACCAGAGTATTTCTTACATGGATTTTGATATAGCAAGTCAATACAAGCAACTTGATATAATGGATCAAGTTGACCTGAGTATTGCTTGCGGAACAGACAAGGATTATCTCCGTTCATGCATGACTTGGATCGTCCTCCTTGATCTTAGGCTGATCATATCCTGAGACAAGTGCATACCGTACTAAGAAATAAAAACCTTTATCCAAATTGGATGAGGAGGAACCAAAGAATGAGCAGTGTACCTGTAAACAAACAGTATATACATAAAGAATAAAGAATAAGGATCCTTGGTAATGGTTCATGCTCATATGGTCGAGGTATACGCTGTAGTCAGCAAGCCGTAGTGATCTATGATTGCATTTGGCATAAGATCACATAGCCTAGTGAACTTCCCACGTAGACACCATTAGTACATGCCCCAGAACTTCATCGGAAATAATGCGCAAACGATACAAAACAATGTTGAAAGATCCCGATACAGATAAACAAATGATTGTACTCATAAATCAACCAAGTATTTGATAGCTTAACATAATTTTCTTGTCAAAGAAAATGTCATCTTGTCTTTGTTTTGATAAGGAAGGATGCATCCTTGTTTAAGACAGTTTGGATTGTAGATGTTGATTGTGTTGGTCGAGTGATAAGTGGTCATTTGTGTGAGTATTTTGTATCTGATCGGATGAATATGTACAAGGTGTTGTCATGTTTTTTTGGGTGATTTTCGATGGTTTTTTGATGTTTTTGGATTTTGTGAGTCATTTTTGAATGTTTTTGTATTTTGCGAGACATTTTTGAATGTTTTTGTATTTTGCGAGACATTTTTGAATGTTTTTGTATTTTGCGAGACATTTTTGAATGTTTTTGCCAATGAATCACCAGTAATGTAGAATCCACTTCCATCATCTAGATTGTAAGGGCATTGCCCCCAAGTTGGACATGATTTATGAAAAAGCGGGATGCTAGACGCATGAAGTACTTTCTTGGATGACAGATCAAATAACAAGCCATGGTTAGATGGATGGATGTGTGTATGTATGAATGTGATCGCAACGAGCATGAAAGATACTAGAGCCATTGCCTTTACGAGTGGCGCCTGTTTGCCAGGTTTTCACCATCGCACTTACCCAAGGTGCCACCGGAGTGGTTGTTCACCGTTTGGATGCATGATTTTTCTTTACTTTTTTTTTGTTTTGAATGGTTTTGTATTTTCTTTAGGACATTTTCTGAATGTTTTTGATATTTTTTGATATGTATACCTTAGGTATAAAACCGTTTGAGGTGCATGCTATTGATTGGATCTGCGAGCGGTTCTCCGTCTGATGTAGCCAACTGATATGCCCCGGACCCGAATACAGCAGTGACAACATATGGGCCCAACCAGTTTGATTCAAACTTGCCTTGATGTTCTCTGTTTGGTTGGTTGCGAGGATTTTCTCGAAGAACAAGATCACCTACCTCAAATGTACGAGATCTAACTCGGTGATTGTAGCTTCTACTCATGCGCTGCTGATAGGCTTTGAGGTGATTGTATGCAGCTTGTCGCTTCTCATCTAGTAACTCTAAGTTGTGAAGACGAGATACTCTGTATGCTTCATCATCGATGAGATTGTGCAATGAAACTCGTAAGGATGGTATCTCGACCTCAATAGGTAAGATAGCTTCAACACCATAGACCAATGAATAAGGAGTTGCACCTGTAGGGGTCCGAATGCTAGTTCGATATGCCCATATCGCTGGATTCAATTGAACATGCCAATCACGGCCGGCATCATTGACTGTCTTCTTTAGGATCCTCAATATGTTTTTATTGGATGCTTCGGCCTGACCATTGCCTTGTGGGTAATAGGGAGTGGAAAAGCGGTGTTGGATATGAAATTTCTCACAAAGCTCACAGACATCCTGATTTTTGAAAGGAAGACCGTTATCTGTGACAATGGACATGGGCACACCATACCGGCAGATGATGTAATTGAGGATGAATGAGGCGATCTGCTTGCCGGTGACTTGGGTAAGTGGAACAGCTTCGATCCATTTGGTGAAATATTCGGTGGCGGTAATAATGAATTTATGGCCATTGGATGAAGATGGATGGATTTTACCCACAAGATCAAGACCCCATTGACAAAAAGGCCATGGTGTTGTGATTGGTTGTAGTTCTTGAGCTGGTGCATGTATTAGGTCGCCATGAACTTGACATTTTTTGCACTTCCTGAGAAAGTAGTAGGAATCCTTTTCCATAGATGGCCAATAATATCCAGCTCGCAAGAGTTTCTTGGCGAGTGATGGACCACTTGAATGAGTCCCGCAAATTCCTTCATGTACCTCTTCCAAAGCCTTTGTTATCTCACCTTGTTCTAGACATCGAAGGAGAGTACCATCAAGACCGCGTCGGTATAGGGTTTCAGCAATAATGGTATATCGAGCAGTTTGGCGAATGAAGGTTTTACGTTGGTTATTTGATTGGTTGGGAGGAAGGGTGTGATCGCGGAGATAGGTGTAGAACTCACCGTACCATGGGGATTCAGAACCAACAAGGCAACATATCATTTCAGATTCGGGGATATCATAAGCCGGGATCCAAAGTTGTTCTACCAAGAACTCGTAGCGTGTTGAATTCTGTGGAAGATCTAGTAGAGATGCGATGGTAGCCATAGCGTCAGCAGCTCGATTCTGATCTCTTGGTATCTGCTCAAAAGTGATAGTAGTAAATGATGTCTTTAGAGTGTCCACCATTTGCTTATATGGCATGAGTTTATCATCCTTGGTCTGATATTCATCGGTTGCTTGTCGAATTACTAGTTGGGAATCGCCATATACTTGCAGTTCTTTTAATTTCCATTGTATGGCTAGCCTGAGTCCTGTGATCAAGGCCTCATACTCTGCTATATTGTTTGTGCATGGAAATGTGAGCCTGTAAGACTTCGAGATGCTATCGCCTTGAGGTGTGATAAACAGAATGCCTGCCCCCGAGCCGTGCCTAGTGTATAAACCATCAAAATATAGATTCCATGGTCGTACTTCTGTGATCATGAATATCTCTTCATCTGGAAAATTGGAAATGAGAGGATGATCACCTATGAGTGGTGCATCGGCCAATTGATCTGCAATAACTTGACCTTTGATAGCTTTACGGTCCACATACTCGATGTCGAATTCACTTAGAATCATTACCCATTTAGCTAAGCGACCTGTCAATGCTGCTTTGTTAAGTAAATACTTGAGTGGATCAATCTTTGCAATGAGTTGCACCTTGTGTGTTAACAGATAGTGCCTCAGTTTAGTGGCTGCCAAGATTACTGCTAGGCAAGCTCGCTCAATAGGTGTGTAATTGAGTTCATAGCCCACAAGTGTGCGAGAGATGTAGTAAATAGCACACTCTTTTCCTTTTGCATTATGTTGTGCCAGTAGTACACCCAATGCTGTACTTGTTGCTGAGATATAGAGCAATAATGGTCTACTTGGATCTGGTGGCATCAGCAATGGTGGATTTATGAGATAGTCTTTAAGCGCCTGAAATGCTTGCTGGCATTTGTCATCCCACTGAAAGCGGATGTTCTTGTGTAGCAGGTGTGTGAATGGGTGACACTTATCAGCCAATTGTGCAATGAATCTGCGGATAGATTGAAGCCGTCCTTGTAGTGTCCTTAGCTGACTGATATTCTTTGGTGGTGGCATGTCCATGATTGCTTTAACCTTTGCTGGATCGACCTCAATGCCTTTGCTTGAGACAATGTATCCTAGAAGCTTCCCGGAGGTTACTCCAAAGACACATTTCTTTGGGTTGAGTCGAACATGGTATTGTTCCAGTCTATCAAAGATTTTATCTAAGATGTGAAGATGTCCTTCTCTAGTAAGTGATTTTGCTAGTAAATCATCCACATAATCTTCCATCATAGTATGCATCATGTCATGGAAGATGGTGGTCATTGCTCTTTGATAGGTCGCTCCTGCATTCTTTAGACCAAAAGGCATTACATTCCAGCAGTATGTGCCCCATGGACATGTGAAGGCTGTCTTATGTTGGTCCTTTGGTGCGATCTTTATTTGATTGTATCCTGAAAAGCCATCCATGAGTGAAAGCATGGCATGTCCTGCTGTCAAATCCACTATGATGTCGATATTTGGTAGGGGGAAGTCATCTTTAGGACATGCCTTATTCAGATCTCTGAAGTCTGTACAAATGCGGATGCCCCCTTTTGGTTTGCCGACTGGCACAATGTTGGAGATCCATTCTGCATAATCAATTGGTCTAATGAAACCAACATCCAGGAGTTTCTTGAGTTCTGTTTTGACTAGCACGGCAATCTGAGGATGCATCTTACGAAGCTTCTGCTTGATAGGTTTGGCTCCTTTTGCTACTGTGAGATGATGCATGACTAAATCAGGATCAAGCCCAGGCATGTCTGCATATGACCATGCGAAGTTGATCTGACGCTTCTGGAAGAACTCTATGAATTGAGGTTGTTCCTCTGGAGTGAGAAGAGATGCCAGATGTATGATATGAGGGTTTTCAGGAGTCCCCACATTGTATTCTTTAGTCTCCTCAATGAGAATCGTCGATCGTTCCTGTTGTGTATTAGCAGGGAGAATGTCAAACCCTTCATCCTCAGGTGCCTCAGAGAGGTTTTCACCGTTGGATACGCTCTTTCTTTTTACTTTTGTTGGATCAAACAGTGCCACAGTGTGGTTTTCACTGGAAGATCCATGTTTTAATGTTATATTTTTGCAGCTGAAGGGTTTGGCATCCGCCCCGAAGTATGCTGCGCTATTAAGTTCAATGGCGAATCCAGCTTTGTGATCCCCGCTTGGTAGATTATCCCTTAATTCCAAAAAGTCAATGATAGCCTCATCGTTCTGGAAGAGGTCAAGACATGGGGGATTTGGTTGGTTCCATTCGATGAGTTCAGGGTGGATAATGGGCATTACTTCATCGATTAAGTTAAGTGCGTTAGAGGTATCAGTGAGGGTTAAGACAGTGTGGTGAAGGTCGTTGATGGTACTCTCCCTGTCAGAATCAGGCGTAGGATGAGACGTAGGGTCTGTGGAAGATGTTTCCAGCTCAGGTACCCAAGTGGTCTTTATCTGTGCTTCTCCGTAAACAGGAATGTCTTTGCGGGGTGGAGGTGGTGATGTGTCTTCCTCATCTGAAGTGTTAAGTTGCACTGAATCGAATTCCCACTCATGTGAGTCGGTCTCTAAATCACTCTCCAGCATCCGATTGCTATACCATACTGGGATGTCTTTGGAGTTAAACACGGCAGGTGTGATTGGTTTATGTATCCTTGTAGTGATCGGTGCTGCAGGAATTGTGATGGGGTTTAATGGATTTGTCACTGGAAGTATCGGTAATGGTGACTCAGTGGCTTCTGCTGGAACTACTGGTGCCATAGATGCTGCTGCGGGTTCCAATATAGTTGCTGCTACAAATGGTGTTGCTGATAGGATTACTGGTTCGTTTGATGGGATGAGTGACATTGGTGATGGTGGATTTTTGAGCCTTGAGGGGGCAGTGGGGATAGTTCTTGATGGTGCTTTGATTATGAAAGGTATCCTCTTTGCAGTAGGTGGGCAAAATGGTTTGCTGGGTTTTCCTTTGAATCTGAGTTTAGGAAGGATCTCTTTTTCAAAGCCAAGGCCTGTATTACCTTTGGGCTTGAATTCTGGTAGTAGAGGTTCGTGTCGTCCTTGTTTGCAGTATCCCAAAGCACTCTGACCATCATACCCCATTCTTTGCATAATGAGGAGGCCTTTACCATACTGTTCCGTAGGAAGTGTAACTTGCGGTTTATCAGTGGTGATGGGATCCTTATAGATCCAGTCCGCTAGGTCCTCATCTTGTGTTTCTTCCTCTTGACTCTTTCCAAGGATGAAAGGCGTTAAGGCACATGCTGGCGTGATTAGTGGTTGCTGGAGCAACTGCTGTGGTTTACCATGTGTTCTAGGAGAAGTGGGCATTTGTCCCACACAAAAGAGCTGACTCAAGTTGTATTCTCCAGGACCTTCCTCTGCGACTTTCATTTTAAGCTTTTCTTGCTTGGGCATAGGGGTGTTCGAACTGGCAAGAGAGGCAGGATTTACATATGATGTGGAGGAAATGGCTTCTCTATTATTAGGAACGGTAATCTCTGGTTGATGGTTGATATTATGGCAAAATGCAAAGGGATTTGCGTCGCCCAGGATTGTGATCTCTGCACCATTATGTGGGAACTTGATACATTGATGGTAGGTAGATGGAACGGCTTGCATGGCATGTATCCAAGGTCTTCCTAATAATAGATTATATGGCAGAGGAAGGTCCAGAACCTGACAAATGATATGCTTTACCACAGGGCCCACTCGGATTGGTAGTACCACAGCTCCTTTGGATGAACGCTCTGCATCATCATAGGCTTTGATGGTGATCTTCTTACGAGGATCCACTGATTCTATTGCATATCCCAATGCTGTGACCAACTGAAGTGTGCAAATGTTTAGGCCTGCTCCATTATCGATCAAGACTCGCTTGATTCTGTGTTGGTTGACAAAGCCTTCAATGTGGAGTGAGGCGTTATGAGGTTGTTGGAAAGAAGAGTTGTTGCTTTCAGAAAAAGTGAGACAAGGTGATGACTTTAGATTTCCAACCATGGCTTGAAATTGGTCTGTATTCAAGTTTGCAGGGACTGACGCCTCTTGGAGTGCTTGATCCAAGATTGTTTTATGAGATGGCGATAGGCGTAACAGCTCTAAAATGGATATAAGCGCAGGCGTTTTGTCTAATTGTTCCACAAGATTGTACTGCTTTGGGATGGAGGTGGTGCCTTGTGGAGCTGCCTTGATGGTAACTTTGCCGCGACGCGTAACAACATTGCAATTTGAGGTGGGATTTTTGAAGGTGATAGTTGCAATTTGTTCACTGGCATCATACAGGTGATTGACAGTGTAATTATACGCAGCCTGCGTATAATCAGTGGTATCAGTACCTCGCTTGGAAGTGGAAGGACCCCTTTGATCTTGTGATGGAAGTGGATTTTTGAACATCAGATGATCATTATTGGTTGTTTTTGGGTCATGTCCTTCAATCTCAATTTCTCCTCGATCAATGAGATCCTGAATGAGATCTTTCAATCGGTGACAATTACTTGTCTTGTGTCCTCTTCCTTGATGGAACTCACAATATTCAGTATCTCTCCACCATGCCGGTTTGACCTGAGGTTCATAGTTGGATAGCTTAGGTAGAGTGATCAAATTCTGAGAAATGAGTTGTCGCATCACTATTTCAATGGGTTCCCCTAAGGGAGTATATGTGCGTTTTTGTTTTTGCTGACGAGGTCTTGGTTCATCTTGAGATGTGATGCGACCTTGATTAGGAGGAACATTTGTGTTATTTTGAGGTGGAGGATTTTGTCCTGCAAATCGAACCACAGGTTGTGCATTTTGGATAGTTTGAGCATCCACAACCCCATCGTTGACGATATTTTTATTCTTGTTCCAGAAGTTTGGTTTATCACTATTGAAGCGCGGGCGAGGACCATCTTTTGGTTCATTAAAGATTTTAATGAGTCCTTTCTTGATGAGTGCCCTTTCACATTTTATACCCTTGGTGATCATATCGTTAAAAGAGTCGGTGTCTTTGACATCCAGGTGAAATTCCATTTCTTTGTTTAAGTTGGAAATGAAAATTTCCACTAGTTCTCGTTCAGGTAACTGAAGAGAACGTCTGCTAGACATTTGGCGCCATCGTTGCAGGAATACTGAGAATAATTCACCTGGTTTTTGTTTGGTGTTGCATAGATCAGCCATGGTGATGTCGCGTTCAATATTATAAGAGTAATGAGATAGGAACTTCTGGATGAGTTCCTCAAATGTTCTTATGCCACCTGGTAGTCGGGAAAACCATGATGTGGTTGTTCCTCCCAAGCTTTGGGGAAAAAGGCGCATTAAGTATGTGTCTTCATATGCAACTTCGAGACAAGCGGAATGAAATTCTCGGACATGATCGCGGGGATCTCCCTTTCCTCTATATTTTTCGAATTTTGGTGTTTCGAACCCGCGTGGAAAGGGTGGCATATAAAGATTCCTATCAAACGGATAGGGACAGATGTCGTTAAGTGAGAATTGATTGGTTTTAACACCACAATGAAGTTGTTGGGCGAGATTCTCAACTTGTTGCCGCAACATCTCCATTTCATTAGGAGGAGGAGGTGGTGGGTTACCTCGAGGGATGTTATATCTGATGGGATCTCTACGCCTTTCTTCCTCATGGCGACTTTGTCTTTCTGATGCTTGTCTTAATTGGGCAAGATCAAAGTCTGAGGGGAGTTTGGCTCCTTCTTGAGCGAGTTTTAAGAAGTGAGCATCTGCGTTGCTCCTTAGTATTTCATCAAATAATCTGTTAAAATGAGGATTATGCTGAACCCTTTCGATTGTTGAAGGAGTGGGTGTACCTGGGTTTTCATCATTCCCATTTCCTCCAAGTGCTTCTTGAAATTCATTGAGGTTGTCCTCTTCTTCCTCAATTTCTATTTCTCGTTGCCTTGATCGCGATCGGGTTTGAGCCATTTTGTTTGCAAGTTTATGTTTGAAGTTGATTGATGATGATGATGAGTTGTTTTGAGGAAAGATGGATGATTAGTGGATTGTATGATATGTAGATCTCTAGCACTCTAAAGGTAGATGTAACCAGAATTCCTTCTTTGAATTGCTTGTTTGTTTTGATGATTTTTGGATGTGATAAGGTGTAGAGAAATCTGAGATGTGTTACAGATTTAACTACCTAGTAATGAGAGGATTCACTCATGAACTAGTTTTAACCTGCGTAGATGTGTCTCTTAGGATGAGCTTATCCTAGATGTAGAAACAATCTAAAAAGTGATGTGATGTGTTTGATTTCAAGCAATATCTAAAAGAGAACTTGGGACAAGAACCTCTTAATGTTTTGAGAGTTGGGACGGATTGATGATGAAGTGATGATGTATGAGTGAGATGATGGATGAAAATGTTTTCAACTTCAATAAAAACTTTGTGTTACAAATGGGACAAACTCTATCTCTTCCCTTTCAGGCGTTGGTGGCACTTCTCGAGCTGTGTTGTAGGTGATACAGATGTTTGGGAAGAAGTTGGGATTAATCTTTCCTCCTTGATTTTTGTGATAACTCAAAGCTCTATATTGCATAAAAGCTCTGCGGTTCAATGATTCTGAATCAAACTCGTTTGTTTTACCTTGAAGGTATAGATGCATGCGATGTAGAAAGACTCTATGGGAGACAAAGATTTGTCGATTGATATAGAAGAATTTCCTCCTTTTGATCAAAGTCTTTGAGCTTAGTGGTCTCCTTTTCAAGGTGATATTCTGATGACACTTCTTCTTTCGCAAGATGTGAAGAATGGTCATAAAATGTGTTTCTTTGTTGTTTGCACTGTGTTTTTTGGTAGTTTTAGTTGTGTTGACAGATGTTGGATGAATACTTTGTTTTTGGGATTGATTTTCTGATTTTTCTTTGACAAGAAAACAAAGCAAGCACACAAACACAAGATTGTAGCCTCAAAGGCACAAATGAGTATGGGTCTAGATTAACCCAATCCTTGGACTTGTTTCTGACCCTTCCTTTAGATGTATTTTAAGGTGTAATTCCAAAGCCTGAAGTCGGCTCAATTTGCTCTAGGTCTGTAAAACGAACACACTTCAAACACGCTTTATCCCTATGGTCAAATGGCCAGTTGTGATAAATTTAGCCCACATCTTGATATTTCTTCGACTTTGGTACTACATACCTTATGAATCCCACCGTGGCAGGTAAGGATGTGATATACTAAGTCTTGCGCGAGTATAACAAATAGATGATCCCTATGATGGGGGAGTCACCACTTTTATCAAGCCACAAGTGACCTTTCAAAAAGCTATGTTTCTACTCAAGGAAATATGTATGGTGAGCATCTTGGGAGCAAAACCATCTATGCTCTTGCACTAAATTATACCTCAAATATCCTCAATCAATAGAACAGGTGGGCTACTACTTAAAGGTGTTTAGTCATGTTCGATGTTTTTGGACATAAGTTCATTCTGCAGTGACTCACTTAAGAGCCTTGTAACTGGTGGTGGGGCCCATTTGTCCTTTCGGCCAGTTACACTGTAGGAACAGCTATACCCAAGGCTACAGCTTTCGCTCACACCTGATTTCTATAGCGGCTCGAAGGATTTACCGCTCAAGGTCGTTCCCAAGAGTGATGTGTCTCTTGGCAGGCCTCTCTTAAAAAGATAAAATTTTGAGTGTTATTAACACTTTTCTCTTGCACCTAGGACCACGAAAGCCAAGGGAGAGGATAGTGTGTGTTAGAAGTAGGACCACTCGACCAACTCTTTGCACAAGTGTGCCAAGCACGAAAAACACTTGTTCTTTTTAATCTGTCATTGCAATGTGATCTAACTATTTGGAGATGTTGCTCCAACAATCATGGTGTTCTTTTTAATTTTCAAAGGCAATTGTTTGAGTAAACTAGAATTTGAAATCCTGGTCAACTTAATGAAAAACACGTTTGCATGAAGTAAAATTGCTTTGAAAATGAGACAAGTTGATTGTGAATTTTATTTGCACCAAAAATGGAAGTGTGGATTGTGAGTTTTATCTTGATGCAAGAAATAAAATTTGCCTTGTTGATTTTAAGCACCAAAACGAAGTTTGTTTCCTAACTTGCAAAAAAAATAAAGTTGTTTTTGTATAAGTTTGTGGTTCTTTTTACCTTTGAACAATGAAATTCTTTTTAATAGCCCCAAACAAATGTGTGATTCTTTTTCAAAAGCCCAAATTTGAAATGTGAAGTTAATTTTAAACCAAAATAAAAAGTGAATTCATTTTTAAAACCAACTTCAAAAACAAGTTAGTAAAAAAAATATAAATCTACTCTTTAATCTAATTTAAATCTGCACAAAAGAGAAAAATAGTTAGTAAAATCCGCCTATTTGGTGGGCTTCTACAAGCCTAAATTTTTATTTTTTTTTGGTTTTTTTATTTTTTTTTGGTTACAAAGTGATTTGTACAACGTTTTGTTACAATAGCGCTAGTCTGCGTTTGAACAGAGGCACTATTTAACACAAACGTATTAAAAGAAAGGGAAAGACAGAGAAGGGAAAAACACTGAAACAGGGGGAATAGCGCCAAAATAATGCCAAACGCACCAAAACAGTGTCAAAATCGCAACCTGTGTGACATTTTCAACATTCAAACATGTTATTGGTTAAAAAAAAAAAAAAATTGATCTTTTTGGTGTTTGGATTCACGTCAGGTTCACCAAATGATGCTCTGCAAAAAGGATTAGAAAATCTGTTTGATGGCAACACACACAAGAGCACAAGAAACAAACGTTAGTGTTAGCAACAAAAGATTATCCTAAACAGGCATATCAAGAGAGATATTAAGCATGAAATAGAAAGCATATAAACATAAAATGAAATAGCTAATCAAGATGCTCATAGTTGCTCCTCCCTTGTTCCTCTCCTCTCCAAGTCCCAAATGAGTGTAGCTCTCAGCAGCTTTTTGCACTATGGATGCTTATGGAGGATTGAGATTTAATACTAAGCTTCAAATATGAAATGAAAAGCTAAATACTATGCTAGAGTAGATAGTGATGCTATGAAAAAGCTCTATGCTAATGTCAGTATAACAACAATACTCTAAAATGCTTCTTTTTTTGCTTGAGGAGAAGGGTTCTATTTATAGAAGAAATGGGGAAATGAAGGGTTAAGATTGAATGGTTTAATCAAGGGCCAAGTTTGAAAGTTGGGGATCCATGTGCACAATTGGCACCAATAAAATGGTGACAAGTGTCAACATAGGATTGGGTTAAGAGAAGAGGTTGGAGGCATTAAAGGCCTGAGAAGACCTCATGGTTATCTAGAAGGTAAGGGTCAAGTCTAAATTAAGATTACCCATTGGATTAAGAGTTAATCCAAGGATAAACCTTTGTGCAAATGATTAAGAGATAATCATGGTCAAAGCATTAAAGGCTTGATGAGACCTTTGGGTTGGGTAGAGGTTGAGTCAAAACAAATGTTTTAACCATGTGGGAGGGTTTGAGGTAACCATTAATGGTTATTGGAGACTTTGGGGATTAAGTGGTTGAAGGTTGAAAGCCTTCAATGGTTATCAAAGACTTTGAGCCATTTAGTGGTTGAAGGTTGGAAGCTTTCAAAGGTTATCCAAGACTTTGAGGGTTAATTTGTTGAACACACAAAGCATTAATTGCTTTTCAAAGACTTTGGAGTCTTTGAGAAGTGACTCCAATTTGCTTAGGAATGTGACAATATTTAAGGGATGGATTTAGGCTAATTAGGAAGGGTTTAGAAGAATCTAGAAGGGGTTTAGGCATACAAGTGGATTTTGTAGGAAAATGCAAGTGGGAGAAATTTTGGTATTTTCAATTAAAATAAAATCATTTATTTCAATTAAATGGTGTAATTTGCATTTGGATAAATATTCAAATAAATATTAATTTATTTAAATGAGAAAATGAAGATAAAGCATTTAAATGCTTGAAGACTTTGAGGGAAACCATTAAAGGCTTGAAGACTTTAAGGAAAACCATTAAAGTCTTAAGAAGACTATAGAAGGAAGCCATCAAGTTTGAAGACTTTAAAGCCATCAAGTTTGAATACTTTAAGGGAAACCATTAAAGGTTTCAAGTGGGTGAGGATAAATAGGATTTTAAATAAATAATTTATTTAAAATAGTTGTGCAACTTGCTTTTGTAGGAAAATACAAGTGGGTGGAGGATAAAGGTGATTTAAATAAATTATTTATTTAAAATAATTGTGCAACTTGCATTTGTAGGAAAATACAAGTGGGTGGAGGATAAAGGTGATTTTAAATAAATGATTTATTTATTTAAATGTGAGAGGTGGGATTTTGGGGGTTTTAAATAAATATTAATTTATTTAAATGTGAGAGGTGATTTAATTAAACAAATATGATTTATTTATTTAATTAATGGTCTGAATTTGGTTAAGTGAATTAAATCAAATAAATTGAATAATTTATTTAATTAATAGGAGAATAGGGTTAAGATGAATTAATTAAATATTAATTTAATTAATTATTAATTGATGGTTAAATAATCAAATAAATACTAAGTATTCATTTAATTAAGTGGACAGATTTATGTGACTACACTAGGTAGTTCAATCTGTAACACATCTCAGATTTCTCTACACCTTATCACATCAAAATCTTATCAAACAAGCAAGCAATTCAAAGAAGGAATTTCGGTTACATCTACCTTAAAAGTGCTAGAGATCTACATGCAACACAATTCACCAACCATCAATCTCTCATTTAATGAATTTCAAGAAGCACTTGGAGGAAATGCAAATGACGAAAACCCAAGTACTCCCACTCCTGCAACAATAGAAAGGGCTCAACATAACCCTCTCTTTAACAGACTGTTTGACAAAATACTCAGGAGCAATGCGGATGCTCACTTCTTAAAACTCGCTCAAGAAGGAGCAAAACTCCCCTCTGACTTTGATCTTGCCCAATTAAGACAAGCATCAGAAAGACAAAGTCGCCATGAAGAGGAAAGAGGTAGAGATCCCATCAGATATAACATTCCTCGAGGTAACCCACCACCTCCTCCTCCAAATGAAATGGAGATGTTGTGGCAACAAGTCGAGAATCTCGCCCAACAAATTCATAGCGGTGTCAAGACTAACCAATTCTCACTCAATGACATCTGTCCCTATCCTTTTGATAGGAATCTTTATATGCCACCCTTTCCACGAGGATTCGAAACACCCAAATTTGAAAAATATAGAGGAAAGGGAGATCCCCATGATCATGTCAGAGAATTTCATTCTGCTTGTCTCGAAGTGGCATATGAAGACACATACCTAATGCGCCTTTTTCCCCAAAGCTTGGGAGGAACAACCACATCATGGTTTTCCTGACTACCACGTGGCATTAGAACATTTGAGGAACTCATCCAGAAGTTTCTAGCTCATTACTCTCATAACATTGAACGCGACATCACCATGGCCGATCTGTGCAACACCAAACAAAAACCAGGTGAACTATTCTCAGTATTCCTGCAACGATGGCATCAAATGTCTAGCAGACGTTCTCTTCAATTACCTGAATGAGAACTAGTGGAAATATTCATTTCCAACTTAAACGAAGAAATGGAATTTCACCTGGATGTCAAAGACACAGACTCTTTTAATGATATGATCACCAAGGGTTTGCAATGTGAAAGGGCACTTATCAAGAAAGGACTCATCAAAATCTTTAATGAACCAAAAGATGGTCCTCGTCCACGCTTCAATAGCGATAAACCAAACTTCTGCAATAAAAACAAGAATATCGTCAATGATGGGGTTGTGGATGCCCGGACTATCCAAAATGCACAACCTGTGGTTCGGTTTGCAGGACAAAACCCTCCACCTCAGCATAACACAAATGTTCCTTCCAATCAAGGTCGCATCACATCTCATGATGAACCTAGACCTCGTCAGCAAAAACAGAAACGAACATACACTCCCTTAGGGGAACCCATTGAAACGGTATTGCGACAACTCATTTCTCAAAATTTGGTCACTCTACCTAAACTATCAAACTATGAGCCTCAGGTCAAACCCGCATGGTGGAGAGATACTGAACACTGTGAATTCCATGAAGGAAGAGGACACAAGACAAGTAATTGTCACCGATTAAAAGATCTTATTCAGGATCTTATTGACTGAGGAGAAATTGAAATTGAAGGACATGACCCAAAAACAACAAATAATGATCATCTAATGTTCAAAAATCCACTTCCATCACAAGATCAAAGGGGTCCTTCCACTTCCAAGCGAGGCACTGATACCACAGATTATACGCAGATTGCGTATAATTACATTGTAAATCATCTGTATGATGCTAGTGAACAAGTTGCAACCATAACCTTCAAAAATCCCAGCTCAAATTGCAATGTTGTTACACGTCGCGGTAAGGTTACCATAAAGGCAGCTCCACAAGGCAACACCTCCATCCCAAAGCAGTACAATCTTGTGGAACAATTAGATAAAATGCCTGCGCTTATATCCATTTTAGAGCTCTTGCGCCTATCGCCCTCTCATAAAACTATCTTGGATCAAGCACTCCAAGAGGCGTCAGTCCCTGCAAATCTGAATACAGACCAATTTCAAGCCATGGTTGGAAGTCTAAAGTCATCACCTTGTCTCACTTTTTCCGAAAGTGACAACTCTTCCTTCCAGCAACCTCATAACGCCTCACTCCACATCGAAGGATTTATCAACCAGCATAGGATCAAGCGAGTCTTGATCGATAATGGAGCAGGCCTGAATATTTGTACACTACAGTTGGTCACAACATTGGGATATGTGGTAGAATCAGTGGATCCTCGTAAGAAGATCACAATCAAAGCCTATGACGTTGTAGAGCGGTCATCCAAAGGAGCTGTGGTACTACCAATCTGAGTGGGCCCTGTGGTAAAGCACATCATCTATCAGGTTTTGGACCTTCCTCTGCCATATAAGCTATTGTTAGGGAGACCCTGGATGCATGCCATGCAAGCTGTTCCATCTACCTACCATCAATGTATCAAGTTCCCACATAACGGTGTAGAGATCACAATCCTGGGCGATGCAAATCCCTTTGCATATTGCCATAATATCAGCCATCAACCAAAGATTACCATTCCTAATAATAGAGAAGCCATTTCTTCCACATCATATATAAGTCCTGCCTCTTTTTCCAGTTCAAACACCACTATACCAAAGCAAGAGAAGCTTAAGATGAAGATAGCAGAGGAAGGTCCTGGGGAATACAACTTGAGTCAACTCTTTTGTGTGGGACAAATGCCCACTTCTCCTAGAACACATGGTAAACCACAGTAGTTACTCCAACAACCACTAATCACGCCAGCATGTGCTTTGACACATTTCATCCTTGGAAAGAGTCAAGAAGAAGAAACCCAAGATGAGGACTTGGCGGACTGGATCTATAAAGATCCCATCACCACCGATATACCACAAGTTAGACTTCCTACGGATTAGTATGGCAAAGGCCTCCTCATTATGCAAAGAATGGGGTATGATGGTCAGAGTGCTTTAGGATATTGCAAACAAGGACGACATGAACCTCTACTGCCGGAATTAAAGCCCAAAGGTAGTACAGGCCTAGGCTTTGAAAAAGAGATCTTTCCTAAACTCAAATTCAAAGGAAAACCCAACAAACCATTATGTCAGCCTATTACAAAGAAGACACCTTTCATTATCAAAGCAACATCGAGCACCATCACAACTGCCCCACCGAGGCTCAGAATCCCAACACAACCATCACCAATGCCACTCATCCCACCAAATGAACCCGTAATCCCATCAGCAGCACCATTAGCAACAGCAACTGTATCAGAACCCACAACAACATCCATGACACTAGTAGTTCTAGCAGAAGCCACTGAGTCAACATTACCGATACTCCCCGTACTAGATCCTTTAATCCCCATCGACCTTCCTGCAGCATCGATCACTACAAAGGTACATCAACCAATCACACCTGCAGTATTTAACTCAAAAGACATCCCAGTATGGTATAGTAATCGGATGCTGGAAAGTGACTCAGAGACTGACTCACATGAGTGGGAATTTGATTCTGTACAACTTAACACTTCAGATGAGGAAGATGCATCACTACCTCCGCCATGCAAAGATATCCCTGTTTATGGAGAAGCACAGATAAAGACCACTTGGGTTCCTGAACTGGAAACATCTTCCACAGACCCTACGTCTCATCCTACGCCTGATTCTGACAGCGAGAGTACCATCAACGACCTTCACCATAACGTCTTAACCCTCACTGATACATGTAACACACTTAACCTAATCGATGAAGTAATGCCCATTATCCACCATTAACTCATCGAATGGAACCAACCAAATCCCCTATGTCTTGACTTCTTCCAAAACGATGAGGCCATCATTGACTTTTTGGAATTAAGGGATAACCTACCAAGCGGGGATCACAAAGCTGGATTCGCCATTGAACTTAATAGCGCAGCATACTTCGGGGCGGATGCCAAACCTTTCAGCTACAAAAATATAACAATAAAACATGGATCTTCCAGTGTAAACCACACTGTGGCACTGTTTGATCCAACAAAAGTAAAAAGAAAGAGCGTATCCAATGGTGAAAACCTCTCTGAGGCGCCTGAGGATGAAGGGTTTGACATTCTCCCTGCTAATGCACAACAGGAAAGATCAACGATTCTCATCGAGGAAACCAAAGAATACAATGTGGGGACTCCTGAAAATCCTCACCTCGTACATCTGGCATCTCTTCTCACTCCAGAGGAACAACCTAAGTTTATAGAGTTCTTCCAGAAGCGTCAGATCAACTTTGCATGGTCATATGCAGACATGTCTGGGCTTGATCCTGATTTAGTCATGCATTACCTCACCGTCGCAGAAGGAGCAAAACCTGTCAAGTAAAAACTTCGTAAGATGCATCCTCAGATTGCAGTACTAGTCAAAACAGAACTCAAGAAACTCCTAGATGTTGGTTTCATTAGACCAATTGATTATGTAGAATGGATCTCCAACATTGTGCCTGTCGGCAAACCAAAAGGGGGCATCCGCATTTGTACTGACTTTAGAGATCTAAATAAGGCCTGTCCTAAGGATGACTTCCCCCTTCCAAATATCGACATCATAATGGATCTGACAGTCGGACATGCCATGCTTTCACTTATGGATGGCTTTTCAGGATACAATCAGATAAAGATCGCACCAAAAGATCAACATAAGACAGCCTTCACCTGTCCATGGGGCACATATTGCTGGAATGTAATGCCTTTCGGTCTCAAGAAGGCAGGAGCAACCTATCAAAGAGCAATGACCACCATCTTCCATGACATGATGCATACTATGATGGAAGATTATGTGGATGACTTACTAGCAAAATCACTCACCAGAGAAGGGCATCTCCACATCTTAGATAAAATCTTTGATAGACTGGAACAATACCATGTTCGACTCAACCCCAAGAAATGTGTCTTTGGAGTAACCTCCGGGAAGCTTCCGGGATACATTGTCTCAAGCAAAGGTATTGAGGTCGACCCAGCAAAGGTAAAGGCAATCATGGATATGCCACCACCAAAGAATATTAGTCAGCTAAGGACATTACAAGGGCGACTTCAATCCATCCGAAGATTCATTGCACAATTGGCTGATAAGTGTCACCCATTTACACATCTGCTACACAAGAACATCCGCTTTCAGTGGGATGCCTGATGCCAACAAGCATTTCAGACGCTTAAAGACTATCTCATGAATCCACCATTGCTGATGCCACCAGATCCAAGTAGACCGTTGTTACTCTATATCTCAGCAACAAGTACAACATTGGGTGTACTACTGGCACAACATAATGCAAAAGGAAAAGAGTGTGCTATTTACTACATCTCTCGCACACTGGTGGGCTATGAACTCAATTACACACGTATTGAGCGAGCTTGCCTAGCAGTAATCTTAGCAGCCACTAAACTGAGGCACTATCTATTAACCCACAAAGTACAACTCATTGCAAAGATTGATCCACTCAAGTATTTACTCAGCAAAACAGCATTGACGGGTCACTTGGCCAAATGGGTGATGATTCTAAGTGAATTTGACATCGAGTATGTGGACCATAAGGCTATCAAAGGGCAAGTCATTGCAGATCAGTTGGCCGATGCACCTCTCATAGGCGATCATCCTCTCATTTCCAATTTTCCAGACAAAGAGATATTCATGATCACAACAACACAACCATGGAAACTATACTTTGATGGTTCATACACTAGACATGGCTCAGGGGCAGGCATTATGTTTATCACACCTCAAGGTGATAGCATCCCGAAGTGTTATAGGCTCACATTTCCATGCACCAACAACATAGCAAAGTATGAGGCCTTGATCACAGGACTCAGGTTAGCCGTACAATGGAAATTACAAGAACTACAAGTATATGGCGACTCCCAACTGGTCATTCGACAAGCAACCGATGAATATCAGACCAAAGATGATAAACTCATGCCATATAAGCAAATGGTGGACACTCTAAAGACACCATTTACTACTATCACTTTTGAGCAGATACCAAGAGATCAGAATCGAGCTGCTGACGCCATGGCTACCATCACATCTCTCCTAGATCTTCCACAAAATTCAACACACTATGAGTTCTTGGTAGAACAACTTTGGATTCCCGCTTATGATATCCCTGAATCTGAAATGATATGTCACCTTGTCGGTTCTGAATCCCCATGGTATGGTGAGTTCTACACCTATCTCCGCGACCACACCCTTCCTCCCAACCAATCCAATAACCAACGTAAAACCTTCATTCGCCAAACTGCTTGATATACCATTATTGTCGAAACCTTATACCGACGCGGTCTTGATGGTACTCTCTTTCGATGTCTAGAACAAGGTGAGATAACAAAGGCTTTGGAAGAAGTCCATGAAGGCATTTGCGGGACTCATTCAATTGGTCCATCACTCGCCAAGAAACTCCTGCGCAATGGATAATATTGGCCATCTATGGAAAAGGATTCCTACTACTTTGTTAGAAAATGCAAGAAATGTCAAGTTCATGGCGACTTGATACATGCACCAGCACAGGAACTACAACCAATCACGACACCATGGCCTTTTTGTCAATGGGGTCTTGACCTTGTGGGTAAAATACATCCATCTTCATCCAATGGCCATAAATTCATTATTACCGCCACCGAATATTTCACAAAGTGGATCGAAGCTGTTCCACTTACCCAAGTCACCGGCAAGCAGATCGCCTCATTCATCCTCAACTACATCATCTGCCAGTATGGTGTACCCATGTCCATCATCACAGATAACGGTCTTCCTTTCAAAAATCAGGATGTTCGTGAACTTTGTGAGAAATTTCATATCCAACACCGATTTTCCACTCCCTATTACCCACAAGGCAATGGTCAGGCCGAAGCATCCAATAAAAACATATTGAGGATCCTAAAGAAGACAATCAATGATGCTGGCCGTGATTGGCATGTTCAACTAAATCCAGCACTATGGGCATATCGAACTAGCATTCGAACCCCTACAGGTGCAACTCCCTACTCATTGGTCTATGGTGCCGAAGCTATCTTACCTATTGAGGTTGAGATACCATCCCTACGGGTTTCCTTGCACAATCTAATAGATGATGAAGCATATAGAGTCTCACGCCTCCAAGACTTAGAGTTACTTGATGAGAAGCGACAAGCTGTGTACAACCATCTCAAAGCCTATCAGCAACGCATGAGCAGAAGCTACAATCACCGAGTTAGACCTCGTACATTTGAGGTAGGTGATCTTGTTCTATGAGAGAATCCTCGCAACCAACCAAACAGAGAACATCAGGGCAAGTTTGAATCAAATTGGCTAGGCCCATATGTTGTCACTGCTGTATTCGGGTCCGGGGCATATCAGTTGGCTACATCAGAAGGAGAACCGCTTGCAGATCCAATCAACAGCATGCACCTAAAACGGTTTTATACCTAAGGTGTACAGAGCATCAGGCTCCCCTACATACCAGAAAATACCAAAAACATTCAGAAAAATGTTCTGAAGAAAATACAAAAACATTCAAAAAAGAGTAAAGAAAAATCATGCATCCAAACGGTGAACAACCACTCCGGTGGCACCTTGGGTAAGTACGATGGTGAAAACCTGGCAAACAGGCGCCACTCATAAAGGCTATGGCTCCATTGTCTTTCAGACTTGTTGTGATCACATCTACTTCATACATATATCCATCCATCCAAAACCATGGCTTGTTATTCCTCTGCAATTATGATAGTACTCCATACATCTTGCATCCTGCTTTTTCATAGTCATGTCTAAAAATGGGGGCAATGCCTTTAACCTATTGATGGAAGTGGATTCTACATTGTCTTATGATTCATTAAGTTTTTCATTCAAGCAATCATCAAACTACCAAAAACATTGGAAAAAGTCTCACAAAATACCAAAAACATTGGAAAATGTCTCAACAAAATCCAAAAAAACATTCAAAACAATCAACAAAATCCAAAAACATCAGAAAACATCAAAAACCAATCAAAAACATGGCAACACATTGTACATACTCATCCATGCGGATACAAAACAAACATTGACATAATACTCACACAATGACCACTTATCAATCGACCACACAATCAACATCAACACTCAAAACTGTCTTCAACAAGGATGCATCCTTCCTTACCAAAACAAAGACAAAAGTGACGTTTTCTTTGACAAGAAAATTATGTTAAGCTATCAAATACTTGGTTGATTTGTGAGTACAATCATTCGTTTATCTGTATCGGGATCTTTCAGCATTGTTTTGTATCGTTTATGCATTATTTTCCGATGAAGTTCTGGGGCATGTACTAATGGTGTCTACGTGGGAAGTTCACCAAGCTACGTGATCTTATGCAAAATGCAGTCCTAGATCATTACGGCTTGCTGACTACAACATATACCTCGACCATATGGGCATGAACCATTACCAAGGATCCTTATTCTTTATTCTTTATGTATATACTGTTTATTTGCAGGTACCATGCTCTTCCTTTGGTTCCTCCTACCTCATCCAAACTGGATAAAGGTTTTTATCTCTTAGTACGGTATGCACTTGTCTCAGGATATGATTAGCCTAAGATCAAGGAGGACGATCCAAGTCATGCATGAACAGAGATAATCCTTGTCTGTTCCGCAAGCAATACTGTGGCGACTTGACCCTTATATCAAGTCGTTTGTATTAACTTGCTATATAAAATCCATGAAAGGAATACTCAGGTCATCTTGAATCATTATGTCAAGATGCTTGTATTCTCTTCCAACATTTTAAAGCTCAATTGTGAAAATAGAGCACTATGGATCATCATTTCATCTCATTTGTTTATATCTTGCATTCCGTTACATATCACCCATTCATTCATTCATATGTAGGTTTTATATGCAAAAGTGACCATTAAAACTGGTCTTGGATACAATCATGACCGAGTACTCTGATACATCATCAATGCATCATGCAAAGTCTTAAAAACCTTGCATTCCTCATGGTCATATCATCATCGCATTTAGTTGCATCTCTCATTAAGAACATTCATGTCATTTTTTAACATTGCATATAGTTCATTTTTTGACATTAGTTTTCATTAAATCATTTACATCATTGCATCAATCATAAATAATTAGATTCATTCATGGGATCAAATTGTCTTTGATTGTTTTAAAATCATTTACTAGGCATTCATATAGTGTCGATTATCCATCATCATTTTATCATCCTTTATCATTTTATTATTGCATACATTCATTTATAGTTAAAAGGTGCATTCATTCATTACTAAGTATCTTATTATGCTCATTTTAGGATTCATTCACATTGCATTCATTATCCCCTTTTTTAATTGCCTTAAGGTGCAGTTATTAAAACCATAAGTTATAGTATCATCACATTATCATTTATCCTAAAATCATATTTAAGTATTTAGAATCATAAATCCATTTGTTTCAAAACATTGGTTCATAACATTTTATATCCATTATACATATGCATTCATTTAAACATTATCATATAAACATTTGTACTTTACATTTTGTTTATCCATATTACATTCATCTAAAAACATCTAGATGCATATCCATACATAACATCATTCATTCAACCATTACATTAACATCATTTCATACCATTATCTCATCATTATAGCAAAATAGGAAACACCAAAATCCTATTCATAAATCATCATAAGCATACATCATCATCATGGCATTACATATATAAAGCATTACATCAAAAATCAAACAAATCATACATATATAAACCTGCATTCATATGTCAGTATCCAACATCATAACTCGTCATACAAACATGCATATAAGAAACATCTCATCAAATGCATACATGTACACATATCCATCTAAGCCATAACTCATCATCCTGCATAAACATCCATACATAATCAACTGCATATCATCAAAATATGGGATCTCCATATATATCTCATCTCATATATCAGAGTGCAATGAAGTCTACAAAATTGGCTACCAAGAGCCATCCAAGATACAGTCCAAAAAATAGACAATGATACAATACATATATGCAAAAATGCTCTCTCAAATGCCACTCTAGCCAAATGTTGTACCACCACCACCATCACCACCTGCTCTCCCACTGGTGCCTACACCCCCTGCTCCATCTCTCCATGGAGGCGTCATCAAACCACCACTCACTCCAGCATCCCCTGATCTCTCCCTCCGCAGCGGACCCATCACACCCCCACTGCTCTGCACTCTCTGCGATCGCTTTGATCTGGCCTGCCGCATCTGCGAATAGCTAAGAGCTTGCTGACTAACTGGCACCACCTGCTCATATAATCCCCGCCAGTAGTCTATCTCCGCCTGTGCTCGTCGCATCAACCTCATCACCTCCCCCGTAGGCCCCTATGCTCCTACTCCAACCCGCACTCTCTCCTGTAGCTCTACCAATTTCTCCACTGCACTATCCCTCTCCCGCAGCACCACCACCAGCTCTGACTCCTATGCAAATAGCTACACATCCCTAGCTGCCACCTCCGCCTCCAAATCCTCTATCTGAGTCTACAAACGTACTATCATATGATGTTGCAGATCTCCAGTGGCTCCCTCCCCGATATCCATAGTCGTCTCACCTGCACCACCCTCTCCAGTGGCTCCCTCCCCGGTATCTATAGCTGTCTCACCTGCACCACCCTCTCCAATAGTCCCCTCCCCTCTATCCATCAGGATCTCCCTCTCCATCCCCCTCCCACTCAGCTGAACTCCTCCCTATATCAATGATCCCTGTGATATCTGTAGAGGCAGTCTACCTCTCCCTCTCCGTTGACTCTGCATACCCAATCCCCCACCTCCTCCTCCACCTCCACCTCCTCCACCTCCTCCTCCTCCATCTCCTCCCCCTGCCCTCGGTCCTCGGCCTCCTGCCCTCCTCCGTCTCCATCCCCTCTCATCCTCAAAAGCTGGGATTGGCTCTGTAAGATCGGGTGCGTTGCCTGGTACTGCGTGTACTCGTCTGTAACACCTGCATCCACGACCCTCGGTCGTATGTCCCACAGTCTCACCTGTAGTGTTTGGAACTCTGCCAATGCCTAATCATATGGTAGCACTGGCCCCCCTGCGTACCTCTCCCGAATAACTCGAGCATACTCTCCTGATCTACTAGGCAGTCCCTGCTGCCGCCCAAACTGTCTCAGCACTCTCCCAGGCACTTGTCTCTCCACATGGTATGCGGTCCTCCCAATGAGGAATCGAGTCATAAAAATGTAAGGCAGTGCCTCTGCATCATCATCCCATGGCTCACACTCCAAGTATGGCCGCCATATCACTGCATCCAGATCATCTAATGCCCGCCGCCACCACTCTAACTTCCCCAGGTGGGGCTGACTCATCATGCCGCTATACATAAACATGTACGGCTGATCTACTGCCCGGAATCTCAGACTCACTGGTCGAGTCACTGGTAGGTGCTCCCAAGCCCAAATATGCAGCAGCGTCATGCCCATTGCTAAGGAACCCCTCCCCCGGTAAACCACCTCATGGAGCTCCTGATACAGGTGCGTCGGCACGCACGGCCCCCACGCAAATCGGTCCCCTCAGTCATCATCATCTCGATAACCTGTCCCCATCCGACGGCCAAACCATGTGATCGCCGGTTTGGACAAAGAAGTCCTCCCACAATACCTGATAAAACTGCTGGAAGAGGCTCATATAATGTCGCTATCTCCTCCCAAGCAATGGAGTCATCATCAATGAAAACGTCCTCATCAAAAATCCTCTGCACTGCAAGCGTCCCCCAGGATCTGTCATATGTGACCAGCTCCCCCCAAATCGAAATCCGTAGGATGCGCCACACATCCTCTAGGGTCATTGTCATCTTCCCCTGTGCCAGATGGAAGGTGCACGTCTCGCTGTGCCACCGCTCTGCTAGTGTTGTGATCAAACTGTGATTCATCCGAATCACGGGCATATGCATCACCTCATATAGTCTCGTCGCTGCAATACAGTCTATCTCCACCTGTGTCAATCGATCCCGCAATCCCTATGTCGCAGGATGTCGCTCACGTAACTGCAACACGCGCAGCTCCTCTGCACATGGACATTCATCAATCACCATCAGTTGTTTTGTTTTCAAATTTTCTTAAGTTTCAACCTAGATTATCAACAAATACTTTGATCAAGTATGTTCGGGTCTCAACAGGTAAGCAATCATGGCCACCTAGACTTCAACGGGCATTTATCCTAACAAATGACCTAAGTCTCATCAGGCTGCTATGGTTCAAAACAACTCCCACTTCACATCGCCAACCATCCATCATTGGCATCGGGAGATTAGTCTTCATCCACATTGGGGCATCTCTTTATCCTAAGGCAAAAGCGCTATTTTACCAACAAAAGCGCTAGCTTCTCAACAATAGCGCTATAACAAAACAAAAGCACTCAAACAATGGGGCAATAGCGCCATTGCGGCGCAGTAGCGCTAGTTCATGAAGCAAAAGCGCCAAAACCGTAGTTCCAGCGCTCTTGCTCCGACTTGACTTGGACTCAGCTAAAAACCTATCAAAAATGCATAAAAATTAAATTTTCAAATTTGCGTACCGCTGGTCCATAGTCGTCTGGGTGCTGGAACCGTCGAACTCGCTCAAATCTGTGCTCGGTAATCGGTATCGGCATCCTGACTGCTGCTCACTCCTCCAAAATGTCCCTCTCAGAGCTCTGATTTCCAACTGGTTGTAGTCACAAATGATCTTGTTTTCATCACTTTCACCCCATTTATACCCTTCGCCATCACCATAACTTCTCCCCGCTCACCGCCGTGGTCCCCGTGAACTTCCCGAGCCCCCCATTTCTCCATTTTTCCCCCGTTTTCTTCTATTTTTCACCCATATGGCTAACTTCTTCTCTTCTACCACCCTGCCAATTTTCATTCTTTTTCGAGAGATCGCTCGATTTTTCAAAAAAAAACGGCTCATCTCTCGAGGGGGCATACCACCCATTAAATTTACATTTTATGGGGCATTTTCTTCACATCAGTTTTTCTTTCTTTGAAACGACGCGATAAACCACACCGTCTCAAAGAGGGGCAAATGTAGTCACACAAATCTGTCCAGCTTAATTAAATAAATATTCGCTATTTATTTGATTAAAAATCCACTAGCCATCAATTAATTAAATTAATATTTAATTAATTCATCCCCAAACATTCTTCTATTAATTAAATAAATTATTCAATTTATTTTAATTCATTCATTAAATCAAATTCAAATCAATTAAATAAATAAAATCTATTTATTTAATAAAATCCCCTTTTCCTCTTTTAAATAAATTAAATAAAACATTTATTTAAATCATTATCCCCACCCCACTTGCATTTTCCTACAAATGTAACTTGCACACATTTATTGAAATAAATGAATTTTTATTTTAATAAAATCCTATTTTCCCTCACCCACCAAATCCACTTGCAAAATCTAATCCCCTTCTAGATTCTTCTAACCCCTTCCTAATTAGCCTAATCCATCCCCTAATTATTGTCACATTCCTAAGCAAAATAGAGTCACTTCTCAAAGACTCCAAAGTCTTTGAAAAACATTTAATGCTTTGTGTGTTCAAAAAATTAACCCCCAAAGTCTTCCAAGACCATTAATGGCTCTTACATAACCATTTATGGTTATTTCAGACTTGTCCCCCCAAACATTTATTGTTTTGACCATATTTATCCATTTCATATTTACACAAGAGTTTATCCATTGGATAAAAGCTTTATTCTTTGAATAAAGTGTTTATTCATTCAACCAACCTTGACTTTAACTCCCAAAGTCATGTCAAGCATTTAATGCTTATTCCCTCCCCTCTCAACTTATCTCACATTGACACTTGTCATCCTGGGGTTGGGTTGAAAGCCCTCACATGGATTTGAAATCATTCAATCCTAACCCTTGTTGAGATTGCTCAATCTCAACCATCCATTGCTCCATTTTTCCTATAAATAGAGCCCATTTCTTCATAATCTAGATCCTGAAAATTTGTATGCATTTAAGCTATAGGCATTTTAAGAGAGCATTTTAGCATAATTAACTAATATCTTGTCATTTTGGATAAAATCAATCATTTTAGTATCAATAGCTTAATATTTGCTTCTTTATTTACATTTAGAGCAACATTCAATCTCAATCCTCCATAAGCATCCATAGTGCAAAAAGCTGCTGAGAGCTACACTATTTTGGAACTTGGAGAGGAGAGGAACAAGGGAGAAGGAGCTAAGAGCATGCTAAGAGGCATTTGGAGATGCCTCATTATCTTTGTTTCATTAGTTAGATATATTAGCATGATTTTAGTGTCTCTCTTGATATGCTTGTTTAGATTAGTTTTTGATTGAATAACACTAATGGTTTTTTTGTGTGTTTTGTGTTGTTTCTCTTAGACTAACCTTGTCCATTTAGCAGGGCATCACTGGGTATTAAAATAAATTACATACTTGGAAAGTAGACTTCGAGCATTACATTTTCTATTATTGACTTTTTTCAAGATTCATTCTTTAAGTGCTTCAAATTTTTAGGTCAAACATGATGAAATCTAAAAAACATGGAAAACACCCACTTTTTTGCCAAAAAGTGGACTCAACTTCTTGCAGACACCCTAATTATTGTTAGTTAAACATCATTAGCCCTACATATTGCATTCAATTTACACTATTTTCATAGCTCATTTTCAACTCAATCAAAGGAGGATTAGAATTCAATAAATATTCAACCATTTTCAAATAATTTGGGTTGAATCTATTGATGTCATTCCCCTTTAATGTAATGGTAATTGGAAGTGGGTTTATTCCTTGTTTACATAGCTAAATAGTGAACCCTATTTCCAACCATTACGCTTTCAATTGGATTCACACCTCTTCCTCTATTTTTTTTGCCTCTTCAATTTTAAATTTCAAATCTATGACCATATTCTTTGATTCTTCGAGATTTAATGAAAATTTTAGCTTACATTCACTATCCTCATGAATATTTAATTTTTGCTTCAAACGATCCTTTCTAAAAATCTTGATCTCATTAAGGGTACAAACAAATTTTCTTTCCAAGTCAACTTCCACATTTGTTTCATCATACTCTTCCTCTTCTAAATTCTTCTTTACTTTTTTGTCACTCACAATGTCATCTTCACTTTCAAAGATATCATCTTTTGTTTCTGTTGTCATGTGTGTACTATTTGTCACCCCATCAGTTTTGCTTTCTTCTTTGTCGTCACTTGTATTTGGTTTTGTTATCAAAACTCTACTTGATATTTCTTTTTCCCTTATTTCCTTTTCTTCTTGCCATAGGTTCTTCCTACTTGATCAACCTTCAAGAAATTAAACTATATTTGAAGGAACCATGTTTGTTAGTAATTGATGAGCACACAATTATACTAAGAGGCGGAGAGGTCAACCCATATCATTTTAATTTCAAGTTGGCTTCATTGAATATTTTTGGGTTCGTACCTAGGAAGGAATCAACCACAATGATAATAATTTTTATTATTATTTGTTTAGTTTCAATGCCAAGATATGAAAGTTGGTGAATATTTATATTAAATACTCTTCACATAGTGTTGTTAACCTAGTGCGATTTAGTGGGATTTGTCCTTAATGATTTACTTCATACTTCTTTTGACATCAATGTCAAAAACTTTCCAACAATCTATGCCTTCTTCATGAAATCTTATTTGGTGATAGCCAAATCTTAAATTGATTTTTTTAAAAGATAGACAACTCCATGCAACTCATCAATGAGCTCATCAATCCTTGATATAGGGTATCGATTCTTGAAGGTCTTCTTGTTAAGGGCTCTCTAATGTATGCATATGCACATAGTATCATCCTTTATGTTTAAATAACACCATGGAAGATGAAACTAGACTCTTTCTTGGACTAATATGCTCCATCTCTAGAAGCTCCTTGATGGCTTTTTCAATTTCATATTTGTGTCTCTTATGGTGTCTATAGGGAATGGTGATAACAAGCTTGGCTCCCTTTTCCAACTCCATCACATTATCAATCCCTCCCTTAGGAGGCCTTCTAGATGGTATGCCACTAAAAACATTGCTATGCTTGGTCAATAATGCTTGCACATCTGGATGGCATTCTCTTTTTTCTTCTTGAGAAATGGTAGGCATGATGACACATTGGGTTTCCCACTCCAGTTTTCCATGGATATGCATTCTCTCCATCATCTTGTATGTGATGACACAAGTTCCTCCATTATACAATCTTCTTAACACAACTTTATTCCCACAATCTTAGAATTTCAAGAACAACATCTATGTCTCCAATACCCACCACATACAAATCATCTCTAACTTCATAATTTGCCATTCACACTCCTTTGTGGGGCATCCAACTATGAAAATCCTTTCACAAATATTCGATAGAAGCCACAAAACCCAAAAAATCCCTTCAATTGAGTGAGAGTTTTTGGTAGGGGCCAATCCAAAATAACCTTAATCTTTTCTTGGTCAACTTTAATCCCTTTAGAGTTGATCACGTGACCAAGATATAGGAGTTCTATCATAGCAAATTCACACTTGGACTCCTTTGAAAATAATGATTCTTATTTAAAAATCCCTAATACTTCATCCAAGCATTGCACACATTCCTCCCAATATTGCTATTCTTGGTCAACAATGCTTGCACATTCATCTGGTATACCACTAAAGTCATTACTATGCTTGGTCGACAATGCTTGCATATCTGGATGGTATTCTCTTTTTTCTTCCTAAGAAATGGTAGGCATTATGACACATTGAGATGTCCACTCCAGTTGCCCATGGCAAATCATTCTCTCCATACTCTTGTATGTGACAACATGAGCTCCTCTATTATAGATTCCTCTTAACACAACCTTCTTCCCATCAACTTGGAATTTCAACTCTATTGTTTGCAAATTCAAAGCAATATTCCCTAAAGAATGGATCCAATAGATGCCAAGAACAACATCTAAGTCTCCAATACTCACCACATAGTTTTAATCGTGGGGAAATAAGATTTACAAGTTTATGCATGTAAACAAGGAATCTGTTTCAATGCCCTACCTTACATTGGAAGGAAGATGATCCAATAGGTTCAAGAGGGCTCAAGTACAAAGTGGATGCAATGATACTTCATTGTAGGGTACTTGGAGATGGCTATGTAATTGTAAATGAGAATCAAATGAACCAGGATCAAATAGGATAAAATTGATAGCTTTCGGCATGCATAGGAAGATAGTAAAATGGTAGACCAATTTAAGAAGAGGAGATGATAGAAAATATTTTAATTGACCTTTAGTCCAAGTTTGAGGAAAAAATGGAGGGATTGGGGTGTTGTGATTGGTATTTTCTGCTCTAATAAATTTTGACTATAGACCTCTACCTAATTAGTTTGCACCTATTTCTATAGGTGTGCCACATGTTCCTACATAATATAAAAGAGAGAAAATGTTGAGTAGAAAGGGGTTAGCTTAAGTCAAAACCTAGTTTTGGAATCAACCTTGAAGTTGACTTGAATTGAACTTGAATTGAAAGTGTGCTATTAGGTACCAGAGACTAGAATAAAAAATGGAATGTTTATACCTTTATAAATCCTATTTGATGTCAAAATTCTCATGAAGATATGATGTTGTCTTGTATGTAGTTGAAATTTCATGGAGGCTATCACAATTGTGCATAGATCTGCCAATTACTGCTAGTCTTCGATGCCTTGATGCTTGATCACTTGCTCTTGAAATTGGATTATTTTTTGTTCTCTCTTTTCATGTCTATATTTTCAAGCTTATTATAAATCTCTCAAAATTAGGGAGGATACCTTGCTTATATAGCTCTCCCAAGAATTTTGAGGTGCAAAGCTTGGAGTAGGCCGACATGGAAAAAGCTTTAAATTTGGGGTCAATCATTGGAGAGTGGGGTGCCCTGGGTGACCTACTCTTGGGAGTGCGGCACCCTAGGCACCTTGCTTTCTCCCCCCAATGTAGCCTCAAATTGGGACTTAAGGTCCAAAATGAGAAGGAGATGCTAGAAATAGATGCTAAATTGGGGCTAGATCAAGCATGTCAAGCAAAAAAGGTTAGGATTGATAAAATGGGTCCTAACTAAGCAAGAAATTACATAGGGATACAATTTATGACACTACAATAGTAATCATGTTTGACTTAATAATTACCCAATCATACCCATTTATCTGGTGGCTATCTATGAATTTATGATGAATACTAAGAGGGGGGGGGCATGAATTAGTATGCCAAAAACTTTTGCACTAAAACACTTACACAGTCTAAAGATAAACCGGTAAAGCAATCTAACAGTCAAACCGGTTACCACACATGCAAACCAAAATGCAAATAAAGCATTCACGCACAAAAGCAATACAACCATAACACAAGATATTTGACGTGGAAACCCAACTGGGAAAAACCACGGTGAGATGGAACTCACAAGTTACTATCTGCAGAATAGAAACCAGACCGGTTAAGGTCTTACAATGTTCTTCACCAGAACAGATCCTGTTAGGAATCTCAATCTCTGTTAGGAGATAAGTCCGATTAAAGACTACCTTGTTAGAGGATTTTAGATTCACATGTGTGAACCACCTTGTTAGAGGATTTTACAAAGGCTTTCAGGCCTACCTGGTTAAGGGCTATAGACTTGTCAAAGATGTGAGTAATCAACAAGTGTTTGATCTATCTAATAGCACAAACTACTTGGTTAGATCCAGTATTGCTCACAGCTAATGCATTCCGGCATTACTTCAGTCTCCTCTCTCTCTCACATAGTTACAACTTGATCTTCTCAGATAAGATCATTCTCGACTCCCACCTTAAACCCTAGCTCAACATTAACCCTTTCAGCAACAACTTAAAACCCTAGACATGATGTCCTTTTAAAGGTATCTGATTTCATGTCGGTCCAATAGGATTACATTACAATTTCCTAGGTTCAATGAATCTAGACATACTCAGTAACATGACACAAAAAGCATCGTCAATGTGTCGGCACCGTCAAACAATCGGTGGATTGGTAACTCATCACAAAATGCCGGTTGGTAACTCATCACAGAGTATTACCGGTTCATACAAAATACCGGTTGTCGGTTTGACAAAAATGAAGACTGGTAAGAATGTGTTGTGCCGCTTTGCTCCCTCGTACCGCTTGTGACCTACGAACCGCTTGGGGTCGACATGCCGCTTCAGATCGGGAAACACATTCTGCAAAATCACCACTAGTCTAAAGACTAGTATACAACATACCGATTGGAACAAATATCGGTTGAGCACAAGCTCATACATATAAAGGGGATCTCAATACAAGTGTGTGTCCATCAATGACAATCACAACATAAACATCAAAAATGCCAACAATCTCCCCCTTTGGCATTGATGGCAACACTTAGGAAAATAAAATTTTGACATCTAAGTGTTTTACAACAAAAACTTGCCATTAACAAAATTGCTCCCCCTAAGCATATACACTATCCCTTAATCAACATAGTGTATAGCAATTTTGCATACAGAGCATAATCATCAGAGCATATAACATATATCACAACATATATCAAAATTTCAAAACAGATACTTCTCCCCCATATGACAGAAGATCCAAATTTTAAAACCAAAAACCAGATATACTTCTCCCCCTTTGCCAACAATGACAAAGTACAGCTGAAAAACCCTGTTTCCATATATATATAAAAGAGTTTATGACAATAATGAATAATACTTGTCAAAAACCGATTTATATTCTTGCAAAAATTGTTTCATGGAGAGGGACCAGGACTCAAGTAGGGAGGTTGTCACTTCCTTCTTTGTCTGCATCTGGGATACCTGTTCCTCCATGGCATCTATCGTGCTCAGTTCCTGTGTGACTGTTAGGGCATCCGGGTTCAGAAAACACTTTTGAAGAATTCGCAGTCGTGGAAGTAATACCAGTTGAAGCTCCTGCAAATCCCGAGACCGTGTGCTGATCTCTTTCTCCATCTTGGCTGACTAGATCTAGAACTGGTGAACGGTTTGCCCATATGCTGCAAAGGAGTCATAAGGAGTCTTGAATGTGCCCAAGTAGGACTGTAAGTCCGTTTGAAGCTGTTGCTTCTTGGCTAGCACATCATCACAGAACAGATGAGGTTGACAAATTTTGCTAAGTAGCAAGTTTCCCTCATCCAAGGCATTCCTTATATCCTTTTGATCCTTTAGCAGTTCAGTCCTAAGCTCATTCAACTTCTTCACTAGAGCAATATTAAGAGCCTTTTGGTGCTCTTTCTTTACATTGGCCTCTGCTGCTTCTTCTAGACTTTGCACCTGATCATCCACTACAGTACACAGAAGTTTGAGTTGTGCTAGTGATGATTCAGTGTCAGGAAGATTAGTACCAGGGATTAAACCGGTAAGTGTGTCTACAGCCGCCTGAATAATATCTTGTTCTCTTTTCCTGCAAATGCCTTCAAGGTGCTCTTGGGCAACCTTGATGCTTTGCATAAGCTCATACTCACTTGCAGATTGGAGATCAATGGGGCTCGAGATAGCAGCCAGTTTGGCTTGGCTATCGGTTGCCTTAGGAGTTTCCATCTGTGTGCTCTTCATCGCTTCGATTGTCTTGTCTGCTTCTTCCTTCTTTTTCCTCTCCTTCTCTTCCTTCTCTTTCTCTTCTCTCTTTTTCTTCTCTTCCTCTTCCATCTTCTTCTTGTCTTCTTCTTCTTTCTGCTTCTGCTCTGCTTCTACCTTCTTCTTTGCTTCTTCTTCCTTCTTCTTTTGTGCTTCCTCTTCCTTCTTCTTTTGTTCTTCCTCTTCCTTCTTCTTCTTCTCTTCCACTTCCTTCTTCTTCTGTTCTTCCTCTTCCTTCTTCTTCTTCTCTTCCACTTCCTTCTTCTTCTTCTTCTCTTCCTCTTCCTTCTTTTTCTTCTCCTCTTCTTCCTTCTTTCTCTTTTCTTCCTTATCCTCTTCTTCTTTCTTTTTCCTGTCATCTTCTTGCTTCTTCTTTTCTTCATCTTTCCGTTTCTCCTCTTCCTCTTTTCTCTTCTCTTCCTCTTTCTTCTGTTTCTCATCTTCATCCTTCTTCTTTTTCTCTTCTTGTTCCTTTGCCACTTGTTGTGTGTCCTCAGGTTGTTCACCACCCTGATTGGCCTGTTGCCCCTGTTCTGTTCCTTCAGAAGGTATGTCCTGAGTGACATCATCTACATCCAGGGCATCGACATCGATGGTGTCGATTGGTTCTTCCACCAGGTTTCCTTCCTCATCAAAGACCTCATCCGGTTTGGAAATAACTGGTTCCTCTTCCGCTTGGAGGTTAGCCATTCGTGCTTTGTGAGAGCTGATAGCATGAGCCATATGCTGATGTGTATCCTTTTCAACATCATCAACTCTCCCCTCCAACAACTAGAGTCTTCTTCTCCTTGTGAAGAAGAGACCTTTATTTTGATCCAGGGCATCAAATAATTCTGAATTTGAGAGTTCGGGGAAGTACTGTGCAAAAACTTTCTCCCTAATCTCCTGTTCCTTTTCAATGGCAATGCACCAATTATTATCCAATGCTTTAAATAATGAATCCAGTGTCTGAGATTTAATCTCTGATGGTGACCGGTCATTTTTACATAAATAAAGAATGATTTCCTGTAGTACTTCATCTTTTTCCTCACTATTGAATTCATCATAATAATCTATTAAATCATGAAGTAACTTTCTCCTAATATTTTTTATTGTTCTTTGACAATGTGTCAAAGGTTTGTATGAGTAGATGTCTATATTTACCAGTGCGGATGTTGCCGGTTCATTCTTCTTCATCTTCTTTGTCTGTCTTGCCTTCTTTGGCTGCTCATCAGAGTCGGTTTCTTCGGAGTCTGGTTCATTTGCCTTAGTCTTCCTCTTTCTTTCGAAGACTTTTTCCGGTGTTACCTCCGGTTTCTTCTTTGTCGGTGACCGCTTGGTCACTCTTGGAGTTGCAGTGGTAGCCGGTTCCGATGTTGCTGGCACTGCCTTAGCTTTCTTAGTTGCCGGTTCTTTTCCTTTCTTTACCGATGGTTCTTCAACCGGTGCAATCCTCTCCAAGTAGGTTCTGGTCCTCTTAGCCTTTGGATCAAGAGGTGAGGCAATAAGGGTTGAAGCATACCCTTCCAGTATGTCAAACATGACTTCATAGCCCACAGGCTCCACTTCCTCCATTCTAGGCTCAACAGCCTCCATTAGACATTTGTCCATCTGAATAGTGAAGCAGATGTCATCTTCGTATTTCTTCACTATGTCACCTGAGATTCTTACCCTCTGACTCATCTTTCTTCTGAACTCATCAAAGTATTTGTTCAGTACCTCAGGGTAGCCGGTTCCAATGGCTTGCACGCTTTCCTTTATCTGCTTGGTTACCGGTTGGTCAGGTGACCACTGGACATCTCCTACACTCGGAAAGTAGCCTTGGAAATAAAAGAACAACCCTACCAGTAGTTGTCCAAACTTAAACCTCAATGAGTTGTATTGCTTGATTGCCTTAAGATTTAGTAGGAGTTGCCTCTGCATGCCGGTGCATAAGTCAAAAGATGCATCCTCTTTTATCATTCGGTAAGCTGCATTTACCGCTACAGCAGATTCAAAATTAATCCTGCTGGCTGAGAATGTTTTGTAGCCTATCACCATGTAGGCGTATTTCACCAGATCATCCTTGATAGAATTGACTGTCATACCCCGTGAATCACTTGTTGAACTAGTGAGCTTGGTCATTTCTGGTTTGCTCACTTTTCTTAGGGCTGGCACTTCCCCTGTGTTGCAGATTCCGGTGACTGCATGAATTGCCTGAGGCGTGATATCATGCGTCCTCTCCAGGTACATCTTGTCACCATGGACTCTGTTCAAGATGATCCTGATGTGATCCTCTGTGAAGTCTTCCAGGAAATATACTACGTTGTGGAATTTCTTCTTCTCTATGACACTAAATTCTGGTTTGATCCTTTTGTCCTTTCCGCAAAATAGACCTAACTAAGTATGAATGGCTAAAGACCCCAGGTCTTCTATTTTGCAATCAATATAATTGGAAATTCCTTCTTTGACTATGACCCCAGCTGGAACTTGTGATAAAGCATTATACTTGGACTTCCTTTGAATGAAACTTTCTGACTCAATGGATGTACTTGAATTGGTATGAGATGCAGAAGCCATTGAAGAGTATTTCAAGAACACGAAAAATACCTTTCAAATGCAAATTTAGGGCTCCCTGATTCCGCTTCACTTCACTCTCCGTCAGATGCCAAATCACTGCTTTGTGTTCTCCACTACTGCTTGCAAACTAGATTTGAATCTCTTTCAAGGTTATCCAATTTCTTGAAATCTAAGCTCAAATCGCCTTTTCTTCGCTCTGCACTTGAAAACTTTTCTTCGCTCGAAAACAGATAGTGAGAAATGATTTGAAAAATGCATTTATACATGTTTCTCACCTACCGTCATTAATGCTCCTCTATTAGGGCGTAAACCCTAATTTGCCTTTTTACCATTTTTAGTCTTCTGCCAAGCGACAAGTATCGCATACCAGTTAAGGTCTTTTACCAGTGTCAATCGGGGGTTCAAAAGCATTTCGCCATTTGCTCCCCCTAAGCCGTTGAGGCTTAGTTTGTCGGTTCCAATATTTCCACACTAGGTGCAGAAACCGGTTCCTCTTCTGACATTATTGGTTTCTTCCTCCATGTTTTCTTCATGTCCCCTTGAACTTTTTCAACATCTATTTCTCCTTCCTGAGTGACCGGTATATCATCAGATATACTTTTTCTGCTTCTGCAGAATCTTGCAATGTGACCCAGTTTGTTGCAGTGATAGCAAACAAGTCTAGGTGCTCTCCAATGTCCATTGTACATGTTTCCATTCTTCCTTCTGCATGTTGCAGCAGTGTGACCATGACCATAACAGATCATACAACTTTCTCTCCATCCGGTTGCCGCTTGATGGCCACCGCTTCTTGACTGATGATTGAAGACATTAAACTGGTTGTGGTTCCGGTTCATAAAAGGTTCAGGACCAGTTCCTTGGGTCCTCTTAGGATATCTTCCAGTGTTATTCATTACAAACCTGCATTCAAATGCTCTATGCCCAAACTTGTTGCATGCATAACAATGACCATTGAACTTATTTGATCTAGGTACATTGTTGATAAAATAAGGAAAATTATTGTAGGCCTTGCTCCTACATACATTGGCAGTGTGTCCTTCTTTAAGACAGTTAAAGCAAACAGGTTTGAATTTTTGTTTACCTTTTCCTTTGAGTGTCGGTTGCTTCTTTGATGCTTCAGCATTTGTTCCTGAGGATTCTCCTCCCTCATGTCCAGAAAAACCAAGACCATTGGTATTATTTGCCGGTCTAGATGACTCAAGCTTTTGCTCTAGCTTGACAGTACTTTTGCCAAACTTAGCAAGTATTTCCTTTGACTCAAAGAGTTCTTTGGAAATAGCAGTATTTGTCTCCATTAGACTTGCATTTTCAGAGATGGCAATGTTCAGTTCTCCTTGCATGTCTTCTTTTTCCATTCTGCTCTCATGAAGGCGAGCAGTCAATGCACTAATCTCTTGTTTCAACTTGGAGATCTCATGATCTATGTCCTTTACCAAATCTTCAGCTTTTCTCCGATTCTCAAGCTCTTGACTAAACTGAATAGTCAATCCTTCCAACTCCTTTCTCAGATTGGATTTTGAGTCATTCAGCTTATTCACTTCAGCAATCATGGCTTCCATGTTAGCTTCATCTTCAGAACTACTTTCAGATAGTTCCATCAGCCTCTCTGCATGTTCTCTCCTTTTTGCTTGAGATGCCTTGTATTTGACCATAAGATCATCATAGGCTTGCTCAGACTTAGTGAGTCGTTGAGTAAGTTCCCTCAAGGTGTATTCCCCCATATCTCTTTCCAAGTGGTTAAACTTATAGAAAGGTAGGCTCTGATACCAATTGATGAATACTAAGAGGGGGGGGGGGTGAATTAGTATGTCCAAAACTTCTGCACTAAAACACTTACACAGTCTAAAGATAAATCGGTAAAGCAGTCTAACAGTCAAACCGGTTACCACACATACAAACCAAAATGCGAATAAAGCATTCACCCACAAAAGCAATACAACCATAACACAAGATATTTGACGTGGAAACCCAACTGGGAAAAACCACGGTGAGATGGAACTCACAAGTTACTATCTGCAGAATAGAAACCAGACCGGTTAAGGTCTTACAATGTTCTTCACCAGAATAGATCCTGTTAGGAATCTCAATCTTTGTTAGGAGATAAGTTCGATTAAGACTACCTTGTTAGAGGATTTTAGATTCACATGTGTGAACCACCTTATTAGAGGATTTTACAAAGGCTTTGAGGCCTACCCGGTTAAGGGCTACAGACTTGTCAAAGATGTGAGTAATCAACAAGTGTTTGATCTATCTAATAGCACAAACTACTTGGTTAGATCCAGTATTGCTCATAGCTAATGCATTCCAGCATTACTTCAGTCTCCTCTCTCTCTCTCTCACAGTTACAACTTGATCTTCTCAGATAAGATCATTCTCGACTCCCACCTTAAAACCTAGCTCAACATTAACCCTTTCAGCAACAACTTAAAACCCTAGACATGATGTCCTTTTAAAGGAATCTGATTTCATGTCGGTCTAATAGGATTACATTACAATTTCCTAGGTTCAATGAATCTAGACATACTCAGTAACACGACACAAAAAGCACCGTCAATGTGTCGGCACCGTCAAACAATCAATGGATTGGTAACTCATTACAAAATGTCGGTTGGTAACTCATCATAGAGTATTACCGGTTCATACAAAATATCGGTTGCCGGTTTGACAAAAATGAAGACTAGTAAGAATGTGTTGTGCCGCTTTGCTCCCTCATACCGCTTGTGATCTACGAACTGCTTGGGGTCGACATGCCGCTTCAGATTGGGAAACACATTCTGCAAAATCACCACTAGTCTAAAGACTAGTATACAACATACCGGTTGGAACAAATACCGGTTGAGCACAAGCTCATACATATAAAGGGGATCTCAATACAAGTGTGTGTCCATCAATGACAATCACAACATAAACATAAAAAATGCCAACAATTTAATCCTTTAACAAATCTTTGACAGAAGCAACATAGCCCAAAAATCACATCAATTGAGTGAGAGTTTTTGGTAGGGGCCAATGTAAAATAGCCTTACTATTATCTTGGTCAGATCAAATGACCAAGATATAGGAGTTCTATCATAGAAAACTCTCACTTGGATTCCTTTGCAAACAATGATTCTACTTTAAAAATTGCCAAGACTTCATCCAAGTATTGCATATATTCCTCCCAACATTACTATGCTTGGTCAACAATGCTTGCACACCTAGATGGTATGCCACTAAAAACATTGTTATGTTTGGTAAAAAAATGCTTGCATGTATATGAATGGTATATTTTTTATTATTATTGAGAAATGGAAGGCATGATGCCACATTGGGCTACCCAATCCACTTGCCTATGGTGAAGAATTCTCTCCATCCTCTTGTATGTGACAACATGAGGTCTTCCATTATACATTCCTCTTAACACAACATTCTTCCCATCATCTTAGAATTATAGCTCCATTGTTTGCAAATTTAGAGAGATCTCCCCTAAATAATGGAACCATTAGATACCAAGAACAACATCTATGTCTCCAATACTCACCACATAAATCATCTTTGAATTCATAACTACCCCATATGCATTTGTAGAATTTTTCTTGTGCATGTTAGAGTAAATCCATCAATAACCATGCCTTTGAAACCTTCAAATTATTTTGTCTTAAGACCTCTGTGTTTTACAACTCCTTTGTCAATGAAGTTGTGTGTAACATTTATATATCAATGAGAGCAACAATTTACTACCCACCCAACACTCCACGAATAATAAAATATTTATTCTTTTGAAAGCATGATAGTTGGGAAATGTGCCTTCATTTTTTCCTTCTTTAGGATCTTTTTGTGCTCTTTCACCACATTTTCCTTTGTATTAGTTTGTTAATCTGAATTTTCTAATTCACATTCATCACCAGAGTACACTTTGAAATGAGAAACTGTATCTTTCTCAAAGAAATTATTTCTTGGGGCCCATGGCTTCTTATATGTACATCACATTTTTTTTCCTTAGCCCATGTTTGAGATCGTCTTCCTTTCTTGACAAGAAACTTTTGGACTCATTTGACTCCTTGTGGAAATACTTATTATCTTTCTTGTGCTAAAAGGTCTTCAGTTGAAATTTACCTCTAGGAACAACAAATTCCACATTCCTTGCTTTCATGATTGCTTCTTGATGTATTCGTAGGTCAAAAAAATATCATCCACCTCATAAGAGGTTTGTTTAACCTTTAAATGAATAACACAAGTCTTATTCCTAACATATTTGGAACCATTACATAAAGCCTTTGAAAGTTAACAATGTAGGCGCCAAGCATTCCATGTTGCCTCAAGTGTCCCAACTCATGAATTGCAATTTGGCTCCTTCTTGTCAAATATTTCAACGAGTTTATTAGTAAACTCATCATAGGTGGTAATGATATTGTGGCCATGGTTTATCAACCTGTTGTACCACCATTCATGAGATGCTCCATCTAGGTGTAAGGTGGCAAATTTAATCCTTTCTTCTTCAAGCATTGGACTAAAAGATAAATAGTTCTCCAAATTTTGGACCCATGCATGTGCAATACTCTTGTTAATTCCATCAAAATGAAAAAGTGTTATCTTTCCCAAAGCTTGTTGATATTCCCTCTCAACTTGATTGGGCCTCTATTTTCTTATCTTCCACCACCTCTCTTCTTTTTCTAGTTCATAAAATAGTTAAGAGATAATGTGTCTTGAATATCCATTGAAAGAGTTATATATTCTACATGGCTTGTGCGCAAAATTTATTTCTCATAGAAATTTGTGCTTCTTTCTTAGATTGTGCCTCCTCCCCATGACTAAATGTGAGAGATCTAGTAACAGAACCAACAACTGTTCTAGCAGAATGACCATTATTGCCTAGTTAATTATTAAAATTAGTAGTGTTGACTTGTCCATCCTAATTTTAGGGAATATTTTTAGTTCGATTCATTTTATGGAGAATTTTGGCCATCATATCAAGAATGACATCAAACTTCCTCTCTGTTTTAAAATTTAAACTTTTAGGAATGTTAATGCCCTTATCTTTTTCTACCATGTTCTTTGATATGACTTCAATATCAATCATGGGAAAAAGATGTGCAACTAAAACCTCTTAAAATGTCTCTTCTACTGAGGTTTTTGGAAATTGATAGTACTATCTCTACTCTCAATCATAATACATCTTTTCTCTTTCACTACCATGCATAGAGAATAGCCTAAATGACAAGATTAGATTCAAAAGCTGGAAAAATTACCAATTTCAATGCCACTAGAATAAGCACCTCTAAATTTTATTTGAAGCTACAATGTAATGTCGTTATCACTTTCTGATCATCTATCTATTGAAACGAGAAAATAAAGAGCATTTGATGTATATGACCATGCCAATAATATAAAATATGGTAAATTAAAATAATATCAAGGACACTAGGTGGCATTACCAACAATCTTCAAATTTTTAGTGGGGTGTGCTTGATGCAAAAAATGAAAGGAAACACTTCTATGCTTATTCAACAAAGTGTGCAATTATAATTTAAGCAAAACCACTAGTTGCTTATTGAACAAAGTTCATTTACAACAAAAACAACCACTTCTTTTTTATTCCATGAAGTGAAATTACACATCTCAATCACTTTTCACTTGTTCAATGAAGTGCAATTACACAAGCACAATCACTTCTCACTTATTCAACAATGTAATTACATAAACACAACCACTTCTCTCTTATTCAATAGAGTGTGCAAATTATAAAAAAATTACAATATAAAAATTGTAGTGTTGTAATTGTATCCTCTTATAATTTCACACTTTGTTGGGCCCTTGATTTAGTGTGTCCTCTCTTTGGTCACTTCAAGCCTATTTGGTTCTCATCACATCCTACTATTGTTATATGCTAAAATTGAGACCAGATCCCATGTCTTAGACCTTGGTACTTTGCCACAACCTTCTCTAGTTCCTTTTTGAGTGGACTAGGGTGCCTAGTGCCTTAGTCCTAGTGGACTAGGATTCCCTTGACACCTTAGTCCCTCCAAAAGGGGCCCAAAATCAAGTGTGTGCAAGTGTTGGTTCCCGCAATTTGTCACCTGATCCTAATATTTTCATTTGACTGTTGGAAGTCAACCTAAACTAGAAAATACCTTGATAACCCTATATAGAATAATCATTTTTTATTCATAATCTAAGTTTTCAAGAGTTGTTATTCCTCAATTCAATTCAATCAAGAGCAGATTTGAGTACAAGTAGCAACAAGCTACAACAACCTAGCTTCAAGTACAATTTCATGATGGATTGTGTTATTATTTGTAATGTTATGGCATCAACGCTTGAAAGACTTGTATAAAGAGCATTGCATCACCACCATTATCAATCCTAAGGTATAATCTTGTCAATTCAATATTTCAATTATGATTTATCCTCTGCCCTATTAGAGGTAAGCTCTCATTTTACATCATCATTTGTGTTGCAAGGTGGTGATACCAACACAGGGTTTGACTTGGGCAATCCCCTATGCAACATAACATTTTTTTCTCTTCTTGTGTGTAGGTATAAATCTGACAATCAAAATTTCTAAAATTACAAACAATAGATTGTGATCGACAGTCCTAGAGTTCGAAAAAGCAAAATTTCGTGGACTATGTCGATTAGCTCACCTATTAGACACTTTAATGTTGATTTTTAGTGAGGAATACTTACACAACCTCTTAATCCAAAATCCAAAGACCTCTGCTAATGAAGACACCCTCAAGACTAGGGTGCCCATCTCCATAGTTTGGCATATTTAGTCAAATTATTGTCATAAGTTATTCTCTATCTCTTGATTCTAGATCAATACTTCTATGTTGGCTTATAGTTTTGTATTTTTCTATTCATGCTAAATCTTGTCAATTTTCTATTATTTTACCTAGACATTGCAAGTTCATATTATATCATATCATAAGCCTTCAAAAAAGGAACAATTAATCTAAGTGTTCAACTCTCCTTTTGAGTTTTTGAATCTTGTTGGTTGTTCCCTAATGAAGAAATCAATGAATGTGGAAATAGTGAATGAATAAGATTTAGTTTTCATTTTCCAATATTATAGAAACCACTGGTATTCCTACCACCTAGGGTACTAGAATATATTAATGATTTGCAATATGATCATTAGGAACAATAAATTGTTGATATAAGTTGATGTTAAGTTTTGATCATAAGTAAAGATTGTTGTAACGACCCAGAATTGAACCAAAAGACATAGATAAATCAACTATAGAGTACCTTTGGTAGATGAAAATGGCTAGATCATATCTTACTATCGGTGTAACCATTTCACCTTATTGAGGTGCAAGTGCTAGTGTAGTTGAATATAAGTACTCGAGTAATGAGTACATTTGATAAACTAGTAAAAGATATTTATGAAGAAGATACTTGATTTATATAGAAGTTGGGATATAAATTCCAACACCCCAATAAGCCAAAATTTAATAAAGATAAATATTGTAATATTAATTTCTTTGCAAATATTCCCTTCAATTAAATTTATTAAAAATTGTCACAATTCCTTGGTTCCTAGTTATTTTTAGTTAGTGAAGATGTTTATTCCCCACTTAAAATTGTGATTAATAATTATGGGACGCTTCTTCGACATGTAAAATAATAATATTTTATTTATTCAAGATCATCACCCAATAACAACTCTTTGTAACTCCTCTACTAGATGTCAATTGCAACTCTCCATTCATGAGTTATAGAATTTATCGAGTCCACGTCATCCAATACATCATAAATAAAGATGTCAAATGATTTAAGAGACACGTCTCATATATAAATTCCCATGCCACATTTAGAAAGATAAATAATAATTTAAGATTATTTAGCCCATTAAAAGAAAAAATAAATAAATAACAATTATTCTCTTAGCATTTTCTTTGACCTCTTCGAAGATATTTGAATGGATTTTTGATTCACAACATAAATTAATTGAAATATGGTATGACACTTTCACCCTTCCCAAAATCTCTTGCCTTCAACCAATGCAAAGTTAATTGTTTCAAGAACTTTTATTCTTCTCACATAATATCCTCTATAGTTGGCTTACTCCAACAACACAAACACCTTATGGTAACTTTGTTTCTCTTCTTTTTCTTCTTTACCCTTGTATTGATGATCTCATCTAATACCTATATGAGTAGCACTGTATTATTTGTGAATATTGAATCAATGCAAGTTAGTCAGTGCATCATAAGCACTCAAAAGTTATTAATCAAAACATACCAAAAAAAATATGCTAGATCTTTTGGGGGGAATATTTTTTCAAGTGCTAATAGAAATGTTGTCATTGATATCAAAGGAATCATAGAGATTGATGACATCATTAGATGATGCTTGTATGTTAAATATTCTCATGAATTATTGTGTAACAGTGACATTTTTTAAAGTCTATCTACGTTCTCTGTTTCAGTATATTTACAGTGACTATAATGGAGAAAGTCTTCCAGTCTGATCACACAGTGACTCAGAAATATGTCTAACTATGCCACACAGTAACAAAGTGACTATGTCACAGTAATACGGTGACTATGCCACACCAATCATATGCAGCAATAACACAGTGACTATGGCACAGTAATACGGTGACTATAATGTTGAGGACGAAAGGTAAGAAATATCAAGGATGTTTTGAGGATATTATATGCTCTTATTTAGCATACATCTGTAGGGCATATACATGAGTAGGTGTAATTTCCGAGAATTCAAATTGCCACGATCTGATGGACAAAAACAATGTCGATAGAAGAATATCAATGTTTATTTCACTGTGGCATTATTCTTCCTCGAGACATGTTACAGTTCGTAGAATATCAATAGAGTTTGATCAAGTCGTGTTTCTAAATGAAACAAATCAAATCGCTGAGCAAAACTGGGCTCTATGTATTCAATTATTATATTTTCTGAGCATGAAAATCTGTAGAAGATTATCAGGTTAGTTGGAAACGTCAAGCAGTATTAACTCTGATTCATTTCAAAATATATAGATGGCACACTACTCTGGTGAAGATATCAAGTTCTCATATTACAACAACAACGTATATAGTAGAAAGTCAAAACATGTTTGAGATAATGAAAGAAAGCAGGTTTCGATGATTAATCATGTCCAAGATAAAATTAACTATATCCGATTTGTTGGTATAATCTATCAATGGATAGTGCGTGGAGAATATAAGAGAGGAATATAAAGGAAATGAAAATTAGCTTTAAAAAGTTTTAAGGTAGTGCGTGGAGAATATAAGTCTGAAATTTCTTCAGACAGAGAAATATTAAAAGGAACTGGAACTATGTTAATATAGAAGACAATCTCTTGCAGAGATAAAGGAGGATACTTGTATGTATAAAGGGGCGGAGTTTGCAAAGATAGAAACTATGTGTTAAAAATTCTTTTATGAGGCATATTCCAGTGATAATATGCTGTGATCATTATACTTATAGTTGTTCTATAGCAGATTCTGGAGTGAAGTTTGGGATCAAAATTTTAATCAGATTATTAGATAATATTTTTGCAGATCTATACTGTAACAGATTTATGATATTATTTATAGTGGGTAGTGGGTTGATGAAGTTCATGACAGTGTCAAATAATGGAGTTGGTGCTCAAATTGAAGGGGTTGGAGCCTCTTGTAAGTTGGTGCTTACAAAATAAAGGAGTTGGTGCTTCTTATGGGTTGGTGCTCACAAAATGAGATTGGGGAGTTGGTTCTCACAAATCAAACTAGAGGTTGGTGCCTCTACAAATATTGTAAAAGAAATCTATTAAGCATTTATCTACTGTGGTTTTCTCCCAATTTGAATTTCACGAAAAAATCTGTGTTTCTTGTGTTACTTGTGTTGTGCATGATTATTTAATAGAAGCATAATCTTCAAATCATTTTAAAAGTAAGAATCTCTTAATATATTGATTCACCCCCCCTCTCAGTATATTCTTGTGCTCTTCAAGTGCAACCATTTAACCTATGTTAATTTTTGTTTTGAAACATATTCCCTCAAATATCCTTGAACCCAATTATTTACCATTTTTGTTTGGACAACTATTTGTGGTTGATAACTTGTGTTAGGAATGACTTCTATAAACACCAAAAGCAATTGACAAATAGATGTTACCTATATCATTGACAATGTTTTTTAGGAAACCCATATAACTTAATAACTTATCTAAAAACTAATTTTACCATGTGATGTGATTTGATTCAAAGTAAGTAGGAAAGAAGTATGCATACTCATTTAGCCTATTTACAACAACATAAACACAATATTTACCATGTACCTTGGAAAATATCATTATGGATTCAATGAACACACTTTCTTGATCTTGATGGAGAATAAGCAATGACTACAACAAACTTATAGAAAAGACATGCTTGACTTCATTCTATTGGTAGATGATCTACTCCTAGATGTGTTTGGGATCATCCTTCACAAAGCTCCTCCATGAGAATATCTTTTATATGTCTACACATCTTGTAGGATCTAAATTGTCCCAGCATGGGTATATCATGCAAAAATATAAAAAATATTTTATCTCATCTTAAAATCAAGCTTTGAAAAGATTCTATTCTTAAATAAAATGAGACCATATGTTAGCACATATTTGTTATCCTTCACATTTCTGTTTAAGAATAAATTTTAGTAGATGTATTCTTAGCGTATTTTAATATGCAAGAGATCTTCCAATCACCATAAATGCCATAAATAGGATGTAAAGAGTGGGAATTCTCCAAAAAATATCAATAACAATTTTTTCCTTTAATATATTCTATATCATAACCATAAGTTTGAAGTTTTCTTGTCCATTTTTGTTATCAATATTTCATGTCATGATGATCAAGGAAGAACTGCAACTAAATTCTAAACTATTTCAACCACAAATCTACCACAAACTAGACGTTTTCTAAACTTTGCCAAAACAAGCTTTTCAACAAGCATCTTCTTGTCATACAAAAAAATACCTTTTTTAAAAATATTTTAACTTTTCACTCTTAATTGTTGTGAGGTGGCTTCTTTGCATTCTAACTAATCCAACGCCTTTCTTAAAGTATCACTTTCTACAACAAATGGTTGTAAGAAATATAAAATAGTAAGTATATGACTTCTCTTGCATGCCTTGAGCACTAATGACATGTCCCAAGTATAAAAGATTAGTGACTTCAATTTCACATACAAATTCCTTTGTAAATAGATCTTGTTACTTTCGACTTGCAAGGACTAATTTGAGGTGCTTCACATGATTGTTTTGTACCTTGCTATGTATCAAAATATCACCAAAAAAAAAAAAAATCATAATTGACCACTAAATATCTAATCAAACATGAATTGAAAAGTGACTAGTGCATTACTCAATACACATGGGATGACCAAGAACTTGAAGTATCCAAATGATGTCTAAAAAATATCTTGTACATATCCTCCTTATGGATACAAAATATGATGGTGGTTTGATCCCAAATCAATTTGTGAGGAATAAACTACTCCAATGTAGGGGCTTAAAGAACTATTTTCATGGAATAAGTCTTGTGAGATTTTATTTAATATTTTTTTCTACCAAGATAAATTAGAATTTTTTCATTAAATAGGAGCCCTTATATTTTAGTTTTCAAATTCAAGGGGGTACATTTAAAGTGGTATTAAAAATGTCTCCTACTTAGACAAATTTGCTCTTAAACTTGAATTCATGCAAATTTTGGGATAAGCTTTTGAGAGAAAAAAATTGTAAAGGAATGTTCTAATGATACCAGATTTCCACAATCCATGTGAATATTCATTAGCTATTCCGAGAGTTGATTGTGTATGAGATTTTTAACATCGACATTTCGAATCACACTCCATGATCCATCATCAAGATGAAAGAGAGTTCTAAGGATCTCTAAGATGGTTAGTTGCAATCCAAAGACTTAATAAAAAAGGTGAGGAGGAAGAATGGGAGGAAAGAGAGGATGAAGTGAGCACAAGAAATCAAGAAATCTTGAAGAAAATAATAAGAACCATAAATACAAACTAGAAACAATAGATAAAAGAGAGATAAATTCAAAAGACTATAACAACAATTAATAAACACAAAAAATATACAAACAGATATATATTTATAAAATTATTTATAATAAATAAAATAATGTGTCAAACCTATAAGTTTATATATGTTGGAAAACATATATAAGATAAAATAATTTATGATATGTACTTGAAACACACATATAAAGCAATTTTTTATAAAAGAGTGACTTTAGTTGTGATTGTCCTCTTGTTTGGGTAATGGCCATGGGAGATCTCCAGGCACACAGTAAAACCTAAATTTCTGGAAAGCTTGAAGGCCATCCATGGTAACATTGTAGCGGCTCAATGTATCTCTCAGTTTTCTCCATTCTTCACGTTCTTCTTCATCTTCAACCGCCTTTCTTTTGCCTTTTCTTTTCTGTTTCTGGGATGCCCCCTGCTTTTCTTCCTTGCTCTGTTTGTCTTGTTGAAGGGACCTTTCTCCGGCGTTCGCTTCTTCGCCCTCTTTCAAAACATTCCTCACAATGGCTTTTAACCACTCCTCCAGTTGTTTTTCCTCTCGTAAAATCTTTAATCTTATCACAATCTTTAGCCACTCTTCAGGATCCTCTCCCTTCTTACCCTCCAACTCTTGTAGTTTCAGTGAATATTCTTGTTCCTCTTCCTTCAGAACTTTCCCTATCACTTCCATAAGGTACTTCAATCCTCCCTTGTCCTCCTCCTCCATGGAATTAATGTTACTTGTGCCATTGCTGATTCCTTTACCCTCTGATTCTTGCCCCTTGCCATTCTCTGTATGGATCTTAATGGAGTCGTTTTCCTTTGCTGGACTCTGTTTGGGAATACTTCCTTTGATGCCGTCTGCATTAGAGACACTTGTACTGCCACTTTTTGCCACTGCCGGCCATCTCTCATCCATGTATTGCTCAACGATCTCCCTCAGGGAAGGCCCGCTTGTTTTACCCTGGATCATTTCCCCTTGTTGATTGTCATTTACGGTAATCCAGTTTTTAAGCACGCGGAGATTATCCCACTCCTGCAGAAATATGTGTTCCTTTATCACAACCATTAGGGACAAATGATAAAGGAATTGTCAGATTTGGTCATTAGATTGTTAAGAAAAGGAAAACATACCTGAACTAGAGTGTCAATTTGATCTTTCCATTGCCAACAAACAAAAACCCAGGCAATAAGTTGAACCTGCCATCCGGCCAATGTCTTGACTGGTGTACTTTTGGACAAGATATTCCATGCTAGCCGATGGTAGGTGAGCAACCGCTTCCATTCTCGGGGGAGTTTTCTGGCACCTGTTGTTTTTGTCTCAAGGAAGCAAAAGGCGTCGCTTTCCCCTTTGCTATATTGAGGTATCAGCATTTCAATAGTTATGGGGAAGATTTCCATCAGTTCATCTTCAATTTCAGTGTTACTCTTTTCTCCCCTGTTGCACTTGTAGAAGAAGCATGATCTCAATTTCCCCATACACCATCTCATCCAAGTCCTGTCTTTCTCGGTCTTTGAAATCGGGTCGCCTGCGCTTGTAAAACGTATGATATGGTATGAAAACTAAAACTAGAATAAAGTAGCTGCGCTGAAAATATTTGAACAACCTGTACCTTGTTCTCCTCCCTTAATGCCAGAACTTGTTTCAGACTGTATCATAATCTTTGTTTCAGCTTCCGCTAAACCTTGCTCTAATAAAAAAATTCAATCCCACGGTATTCTCAATACATATGACAATTTATTTTCCATGTAATCCTATAAAAAGATCTCTATATCAATCTATTCACCTGATATTTCCGTTGAACATTGTCCGTGTTCTGTTGTGTTGAGTAATTCAAAATGCGTTCCTTGTCCAGTACTTTCCGTGCCTAGAAAAGAAGCTCTTAAGTTATCATCCGTCCCAAGCTCATCAAAACAGATGTAAACATCATCAATTCTCGATTTTAAGTGAAATCTTCTCACCTGAAACATCATCTCTTTCTCTTATATCTCCAGTTTCTCCCCGGGTTGCCACAGTTTCTCCTCCACCTACAGAAACTGTCCAGTTTTAAAAGGCATTTTGAAGTAAATGCAACCAGTGAAAAATGAATTAATATGGTTGTTTGCAAACAAATCAGCATATTTTTTTACCTAACTTAGGATTCCTTGAAATAAAGGTTCCCAATCGGAACTTGGGATTCATTTTTCTATGCGCATGAACAGGTGGCATATCTGCTTGTGCTTCACAGTCAGCAGGTCCTTTGCACGTGTCCGAAATTCCTAGCTGCCCCTGCAAGAAATTCTTGGACTCGGTGTGACTAGGATCCGGTAGGTCTAATGGCAGCTGTATTATTTTTCTCAAATATTTGTCTGCCAAGGCCTCATTACACTTATTAGGAGGTTTATTATGCTGGTTACCAAACTTTTTTATTATTGCATTTTCGATCATTCTCTTATCCATTCCCAAAACTACGTTGATCTCGCAAGCAGCCAAAACTAGATTAATGGCAGACAATATCTGCAACACATAAACATTTGCCTTGAAATCCAAAAAAGATAGCTAATAAGCAGAAATCAAACAAGTTCAGATACAGTGAAACATAATATACCTGCAGAATCACATTTTCTTGACATCTATCAAGGTCGTCGACGAAGACTACAATTCTAAGATTGTCACTGGAAGCAGGGGCCATCTTGGGAATCGGGGTGTCTTGAATATAGTCGTCATTCCAGCAAAATGTTGCACAGCACCATAAGAAACTAAAGGCATTCCATAACCGGGAAGGTTTATTACCTATTTCTTTTTTCAAAAACTTGATGTCGGAAATAACCTTATGATGATAACCCAGCTTGTCAGCATGATTTGGCAAGCATATATAGTCAACCATTTGAGAACTGATGGGCTCTACAATAGAAATCACTGATCTCACCACAGCCCACATAACAACAATTACAGTTGCAGGTAAGCTTCCATATTTAAACTGTTTTAAATCTTTACCTTTGGCTTTGTCTAGTATCAGCCATAAAATAATAGTGAACCAAATGGCCATAATTACTGCAAGAAAGGATGGAAGTATGACTCCTAGAAAGATCTGACGTTTGCGAGTAGTCCAATTATATCTCCAACCGGTCCTCAGCTTCTGCGCCACCGTCATCGTCGCCTCCAATTCCCTTGTTACATTTACTGCAAGACCTGCCCATGCGTCGGATTCATTCCGGTATTGCCAAGCATTATACCGGACAGTTAAAATGGAGGGTATTGTCCCCTGTATCTGCATCTGTTCCTGTCCCTGCCTTTTTGATTCCTCCTTGCACACCCTTTCACTCTGATCACTTGATGTTGATTCATTCTCCTCTTCTTCTTCCTCTTCGAACTGAAACTCGAAAAAAATTGAAAAATAAAAATAAAGAAATTTGTCATTTATATTGACTTAAATCAACTTGACAAAATATCTGAGGATTATTCTTTTCTCAATCATATTTTATAATAATTATGGAAAAAATAGATAACACAAGAACAGAAAATCCGGATGGAAATACCAATATAATCCAATCCAAAAAAAAAATCTCGAAGTGACGGAATGTAGAAATTTAAGTCTTTAACTAAATCTACTTTATAATTCATTGAAATTAGTATTTTTAATAGGTTTCAAATTCAATTCCCTTTCTGTGGTGTCATATGTAGCATAGGATGTTAAAGGGAAAACATGTCTTCTCACCATATCTGTGCGATCTATAACGGCCAAATGCTTGTACATTGCATGATATTTTGGGTTATAACTACCAGAAAAGTCACCCAGTGGGATTTTCACCTGAAACGTTCGCTACGAATAGTCAGGAATATATTTTTTTTTAAATGCCGTATTCAATGTGGAGGAAACAAGTTGAAGAAATGAAGGATAATTTAGCATCAAGCATCTACCTCTCTATTCCTTTTTCTGGTATTGTCCTTTACAGCAGAAAACAAGCATTTCACCAAACCTTTCAACTTCTGGAAAATGTCTAACTTGGATTCATCCTTCTTTGCATTGGAGCTATGCAAGGCTGAAGTGGACTCATCCTTGTTTGCATGAGGACTATGCAAGGATTCATCTTCTGTCCTTTTGGATATTGATAAGCGCCTCATTGATCGTCTAATGCTTTCACCTTTTGTTGATAATTTGGGTTTTCTTGCTCCAAGAAAACCCTTGACTTGCAGGGAATGTGAGAATGCTAATTGAGCCGATGTCTTGAGAAGAACAGATTCTGTCTGAGAAACAAAATCATATACATAAGAAGGTAAATCATACACAATCTCAAATACTTATTATTCATTTCATTTTTACCTGCATCATGAGGCTGGACTTCCCCATTCCCCATTCCCCTGAGATACCCACAGTAATGGGAGGTTTTACGTAAGGGTTTAAAAATAATGCAGCCAGACCATTTGCAAACGCACTTCTTCCTGTCCAAAATATTATTACTCAAAAACTATTCCCAATGGAGATCAAAAGTATTGCGTCAATTCTATAATTGTTCCTACCAAGATTGTCCCGCAGAGTCGGTTCGTCAGTTCTCTGTTCTACGCTCCTGTGTATTTGCTTTAAAACTGCAAAACACGGAATTTGTTGAGAATTTGTGGGCTCGAAGCAGTTTAGAAAGAAAGCATATAAACATACCATGTTCAACTTTTTGATCTTCCATTGGAGTCAATTTGGCTCTCCATTTCGAGCTGGTAATGTCAGAAATACGAGCGCCACCAGTGAGAAGCTCCCTCGTCATGTCGATATTGGCTAGTTTGGCTGCCGCTCTGAGCAAATTCCCCTTTCTTCCACTTCTTTCATCCTTAAGATAAGTCTTCAAAGGCGAGTTATTTGCCAAAGTTTCTTCAGCGGTACCAATGCCAACTGCAGAGGCGCACAAAAGAAGGGATTTCTCGTCGTCGGAACCACATTTGCTGAGCACTAATTGTGCTATTCCCAGAGCATCTTCATCGTTTTCTGCTTGAACAGCATAATGCAGAGCTGTTTTGCCATCACAGTCGCGGTCATTTAAAGGGTGAGCTCCCTTGTCCAGAAGCTCCTGGACCACCCTTTTGTGGCCTCCGCATGCCGCTTTATGGAGCGCTGTTTGACCCAGCACGTCTGCCGCACGAACAAAATGTTCTCGCTGTTGCGACTTGGAAATCAATCTCTTTGACAGAAGCTTCCCCACCATTTTAATGTTGCCTGCTGCAGCGGCAACGTGAAGAGGAGTTGTTCCGCTGGAATCAATGTGATCAGCTATACTTGGAACTTCTTTTGAAGAAGCTGGAAATAGCAAAGCGTCTAAAACCTGATCATCGTCATGGGTGCCAGCAACTGCGTAATACACAGCACTTTGGCCGTCGTGATCCTTGGTATCTAGGGCCAGGCCGTCGAGGCTCAACAGCATTTGGCATATGGATTTGTGTCCGATGAAAGCTGCAATATGGAGCACACTTCTTCCATAATTATCACGTGCTGTAACCAGCTCCGGGCATTTTACTTGGCCCTCTTCATCGAATACCATCAGTTCCTTGATGATTGCTTTTGCTTCACTTTCCCCTCTACACTCTGCTGCGTAATGTAGCGCCGTTTTTCCTTCATTGTCTCTTTCCACTGGATTGGCTCCTGCGTTCAGCAACTTTACAAGGAGATCCCGATAACCCCTTCGGGAAGACTCCCTAAGAAACGCTGACAGGTGGAGCTTCTTAAAGCTATGCTCTGGTTGACTGGATAGTGATAGCAACCAAGTCACCATTCTGATGTTGCTGGCATGACATTCAACGGCAAGATCCAAAGGCGTCTTTCCTTGACGATCTTGTTCATCCACTTCCTCTGCATCCGCTGACATCAACATAGCAATGAGCTCCTCGTTTTGCTGTTCACGGCCAAGCGCATAATGCAGGGGAATTCGCTCATTTTTATCTTGAGCATGAGTGCTTGAGTGATAGCGTATAAGAAGTTTACACATGCGCGCGTGCCCACTGAGAGCAGCTCTGTGTAGTGGAGTCCTGTGTTTATAGTCACGGGCATTTGCAAGCTCTCGAATTGCTACTCCCCCATTACGCAGCAGCGCTTCTGCGATATCGACTCCCTGAGAGTTGGTGTCGAGTTTTGCTGCATGGTGCAGCGCCGTCTTTCCTCTTTTGTCGTCGGTTTCAAGGGCTTGGATTCCACATCCTGTTAACCTCTCCACAACATTTAAATCGCCTTTCTTCGCGGCCTGAACAAGAATTTTGTTGAGAACACCGTATTTTCCATCGTAGCTGAATGTTCCGTACTCTTGATCTCGCAACAAAATTTCCTCAAGAATCTTACAGTCGCCATGAGCTGCTTTCGCCGCTTTTTCTACAATCCCCCATAAACTATCGTACCCATGATAGCTTTTATGTAAGATCTGGTTTGCATAAGCCAGTACGGAGGCAACGAACTCCAGATCCCCCATCCTCTGCCGGAGCCCTGTTGAACTTTGGCGATCGATATTGGCATCGTTTGAAGAAATGTAATGCCTTATAATGGCGACTGCCATGGAGTCAGCCGCAACATGGCAGACAACATCCGCGATGTCCTCCCTAGTCGAGGCCTCCATTGTTTTGAATCCAAACTGTTGGAATCTACTCAAATCGTCTGTCAAACCCATCTCTTTCCAACACTGACCTCCTAAGTCGAGAACCTTCATCCTCAATAAAATTTCCCTCAAAATCTCATTTGGAACTGCCTTTTCCAGACACTCCAGAATGGAAGACATTATCACTTTCACTGACGACTTCGAAAACTGGATTCTCCGCTCTCTCTTCATTTCCCGTGTGATCTGCAACTCCCTCGCTACAACGCTCACCAGTTCACTGGCCGCTGCTTTCTCCCCTTTTGAGTTTATTTTTAGCTTTTGTTTTCCAGGCTTTGACCAGCAGTTGAGCAGCCAACAAACAACCTCATAATTCCAATCTTCACAGCACAGAAACAAGGCAGCCCTTCTTCCCTCTTCCGTCAGAGTGACCTCCGAATACCAGCCTTTTCCCATTTCATCTGTTGAAAATTACAAGTACTTGTATTAGTAAAGCATCAAACCTAACGCAGAGATAGCTTCCATGGCAACTACAGGCATATTAAGTACCCAAAAAAAAGACAGACCTGAGCTAGAGATTTCAGAGAGGGGCGAGTGAGATTGCTTAGTGAGTAACATGTATCCAACACAGCTTCTGAAACCCACTTTAGGACGGAAATCGTATGCGGAGCCTCCTATCCAGCCATCTAAAAGACGGGCTCTATCCCACCTGGTCGACCAATTAATACTCTTGATTGACTCCCTATTTTCTTCTGCTTCTTTCACAGTCGCCAAACGCCATCCACTTCGAGTTTTGAGGCTCCTTGAAAATATTTTAAATTCCGCCATTGTAGATATCCACTTTACCAGCAAAAACTATAAAGAGGTATAATGAACTCTGCGAGAGCTTCCTCTAGCACTGCATAGGTATGGCGGCTGCAGCGCCTACAGAGAAGAGAGCAGGTCCTATGGAGTGTTGTGAATGTATGCGACCTGACGGTCTTATCCTTTGAAAGGTCTTCAAATCACAAGCAAGGAACAGTTGATTTTTTTATTCATTTATATAGCCTTAGTATCCCAGATTTTACTTGAGCACAGAAATGGTACACATTTATATTGATGGCATCATTAAATAGTCAGAAATGAATTTAGGTCCGAACGTGAGTCCCGAGGCCTGGACGAATATATGGGAGTGGGTGCAAATATAGATTTGATATGAAATTTGTATATTTATGTCATTTTCTCATCTAGTACTATCTTTATTACATTTTCTTCCACTCACATTTATCTATCTTTATTGCACTTAATATTTTCATCCAGTTTTCTCTTCTTTTCTTCTTTTATTATTATTATTTTTATATTGAAATTCACCTAATCTTAGGCATGTCTCAAGATTATCATTTATCTACTTAATTTTATTTATGTTCAATTCAAGATGGATTTTGTAAAGTTTAGGTTTAAATCTTAAGATTCAAATTTTTGAAACAATTTTTTTTTATTTTTTTTAAATGTTAAAGGATATTTAGGTTAATGACAAAGTTCATGTTGTAGGTCTAGATGGTGTTGAGCTCAAATCTTCTACAATTCTGAAAAAAACTTAAAAAATCTAGGTTTTCCACTTCTTTCTATTAGTCATTACAAGTTAATTTGATTAACATTTATGTGACATGTTGTTGTGCTTTGATATTAAAAGAAAATTCAATGTGTAATAAAATCATATGGACATCAAGAAGAAAATCATTATAACACACTTCAATTTTTAGAGAGATGAACACGATGTTAAAAATAAAAGCTTGAATTGATATTCTTCTTTATCAAATAAATGGATCCAAAGATCCTAAAGTAGATAATATGTATGGAGAGATTTGTCTCTTGACATGATTGTACATGACAAATATGTCACAATGTGATTAAATACAGTTTATATTTTTAACATACCCCATAAACTTGCATAACTTAACTAGATGATGGAGGTCACCTATAACAAATAGGTTTATTAGCTACCCATGTACAAATGAAGAATATTTAACACCAATTCTTTGTCAAAAGTTAAAAAAATATCCTTATTTTGAACACCTTCGTTACTTTTGCTCATCATTATCCATAATAAGATTTCTTCATAATCATATCAATAAAGGAGGTGAAACATTTACAATTATTTGTGTGATCAAAACCTTCGTAGATCTAACAATGATCTATGTGATCAACACTACAAAACTTTAGGTTCAACAATGATCTTTGTGATCAATGTACAAATTTTTAGATTCAACAAATATCTTTGCAATCAACACTACAATTTTTAGATTCGATAATGATATTGGTAATCAATACCACAACATTTTAGAATTGTCAATGATCTTTTCTATCAATATGACAATCTTTTAGATTTGTAAATGATCTTTGTGACCAATATTATACTTTTTAGATTTAAAAACGATATTTGCAATCAACTCCACAACTTTTTAGATTTAGAAATGATCTTTGTGATCAATGCTACTTATTCACCTATATGAGTGCTCCAACTACAAATCTTCCACTGCTACATGGATATAATTCAAGTGGCCCCTTGAAGCAAGGGGAAACTAGTATGGGGGCAAATGGTTAGTTTGAACACAAATATGCATGAAACAATCAAACAAACTCAAGAAACATCTTTATACCTCCATATATCTCCACTTGTTTCTTAGATTGAGCATGATGAGGTTGGAATAGCGCCCTTCTCCAATCTAATTGGATTTTCTCTTGGGTCATATGTGGTTGGCTCTCCAAATGTGCACAATATGATTGATGGGAAGATGAGATGGATGGATAAATGACTAAGTGATGGATGAGTATGGATTTGACTATAATTTGGATGCTTGGATGATTGTTTTGAACTCAAATGGGCAACATAAACTTACTTGATTTTGAGATGGATAATGAAGGAGTGGAGTCTCTAATTTATAGAATGAGAGAGGAAATGGAAGGCTAGGATTGATTCAAGATGGAGGGCCAAGATTGCATGTGAGCCCACACATGGATCAAGAGAAATTGACAAGACAAGTGTGGAGTTCAAGAGATATTTCATAAAGACATTTCTTGTCTCCACACTCTTCAAGGTTCATTGGGAAGGCTTCCCAATGCATCTAGGGAAGAGAAAAGGAATAAAAATATTCCTTGGATGATGAGAACGAGAATTAAAAATTCTCCAAAAAGGGGAGCATGGGGATTGGAGGAATAGAAAGGAATTAATATCTAGAGGAATGTGAGATTTTGAAAATCTCACATTCACCTAGGAAAAGAGCATTTAAGGAAGGTGGTTGAGTGAGGGGACAAGAAGTTGACTTTGTGGCTAATCATGGGGATTAGCCACTAGCAACTCATTAGAAGAGAGATTAGAAGAGTGATTAGATGAGATTAGGGCAAGTGGGATTTGTAGGAGGATTTGACTAGGAGAGAGAATAAGTGGAGGCAATTAAAAATTAAGAAATAATGGTAAGTGGGATTAGGAGAGCTTCTAGAAGAATTAACTAGGCTAATGATAGATTAGGAAAAGGTGATTTGTAAGAATCACAAGGGTTAATTAATTAATTGAGATTAATTAATTAAAGGGGAGATTTACGAAGAATTAATTTTGGATACCTTAGAAGAATGGGGCAGAATTGAGTTATTAAATAAATCAATCATTGGACTATAGTGACAATATTAATGAAATTAAATTCAATTAATATTGAGAAGGATAAGGATTAACACAATTAAATAAATTAATCATGTGGGAGAGTTAAATTAATTAAAATAATTAATTTAAGTGTCTACACCCCTATAGATGTCAAAAGTTTGTATATTAAATTATATGATTTTTAAGATCATATATGACCTTGCATGATTGTTATTTCATTTAACCTGAAATATTTAACCGTGTACAACTTTTTGAACATATTTTTGACCTTTTATCAATTAGATAGACCAATCCATCTGTTGGCAACAACAATGAAAGAAAATTGAGAGGGGGGGGTGTGAATCAATTTTCAACGGATCAACAAATTTAACCACAAAATAGATCTGATAAACTGCAGCAATAACAAAGATAAGCAAATAGATACCACATCGCACAACACCAAGATTTTGACGTGGAAAACCCGGTTAAGGGAAAAACCACAACGGGAACCTACCCATAATAAGATGATACTCTGTAGTAGTATGTGAAAATATTACAATGGAGAATGCACATGCATTCAGGCACACTGCCTAGAGCTCACTGCTCAAAAGATAATGACACAGAAGACTACAACCCTCAGGGAAGGTTCACTATGCTACAAGGAAGTCTCACTGACTTACAAAATGACCAGACTACAATCCAGAAGGAATGAATTGAAAGAATAGCATCTCCAAATGCCTAATCACAGTTTTGGTTAAGCACATATGTCTGCTCTACATCATTCCAAAACTCTGCTCAATACCAAAAGATGAATCCTTGTTCACCCATACATTACTCTTTGATAAGGCAGACACGACCTCTACACACAAATTACATGATAATATCACCTATTTATATAATTCATCAACCTTGACAACAAGGTCGGCTAAACCCTCAACTCACAATTATAAAATTACATCACACAATAAAAGAGATCGACCATCGGACCAATATGATGATATACATGACATAACATGGACCTAAACCAAATATCCAAACACTCATCGCCACCAGTAATCATGCCAAGATCAATCGCAACATGCTACACCACCAGGAAAATGCATAACACGAAGAACATCACCGGTTCAACAAAATCACCAAAAACATGCACAACGATCAATGCAGATCATCAAAACAAATAGGACACAACTAGGAAACACCAGCAAGCACGTTAGAATCATCAGTAACAGTTGCACCAACACCACTTATCAAATCTTCATCGATCAACATCTGAACCTCAAGAACATACAAACACAACAACTGTCATGAAGAAAGATAACTTGTGGAGCACCAGAACATGAACCATCTAAAATGAAGATACACAAGATCATTCCAAACAATCCCAAAATCACAACTCAAAATTTGATCACACTAAAATATACCAGAAGAAATACTGAACTCTGCAAAGCACTGATCAGATAAACAAACTGCATAACCGAATCATCTGATATGATCAATTAAGCTTTCTGGATCACCAAAACCAATTCAAAAGACTATAATGATACTAGAAATACTCCATACACCAAACCAAAATCCCAATAAACCAATCTGCAATCACCTGAGCAGGAATATGTTGACATCAATGACAACAACATATCCTAGCAACAGCAATGTCCAACATCCATCCACAATCTATTTATATACTATCTTTTAGAGGCTGTTTCTTCCACTTTTTGCTCCAAAACAATTTTTCAAATCAAATTTTCAATCCACAATAGTACAAAGGTGAAGCTTCTGATACATTTCCCTTATACGTCCTTGTCTATTATAATGAGAATGTCGAACACACCAATACAATGAGAGGGGGGGTGAATTAGTGTATGTGATTCTTACCCTTTCTTGTCTTTTAATAATTAACAAATAGTTGATCTCAAAGATATAAAACATACATATGATTCAATCAACACACAATATAGATGACACTGGAATATACGTGAAAAACCCAAGATGGGAAAAAATATGATAAGAAATACTACTTGGAACTATTGTCCAGATCCAACCTCACAAATGAATCAAATGTTTACAAATAGTTTGAAGACACTAGTCTTATGGAGATACCGATCCCTTTTACAATAATACCAGATTTAGGACTCCAATCCAAAAAGAACCCCAATTCCCTTAATACATTCAAATAGGGCACCAACCTAAATTCAGATTGTACAAGGCTACAACCCTTATGACTAGTAACATACCTCTTATTGAAAATTAAATAAGAAGGTTCCTAAGTGAACCTTTGAAATTCTACTTTGTCATTTACAGACTCATCATATACTCAGCTCTGCTCCTCTGCAATCCTCCTTCACTATTGTTTTGATTAGTATTTCAAAATTTGCTCATGTCGTCCTCTGTTACTACTTAGTCTCTCCTTTTGTTTCTTCGGCACTTGACTATATAATCTAACATGGTGGATTGTTACTTATATATTCTCTATATCCACCTCCAAAAGGTCGGCCAAACCATACACCATCACCGTAAAGACAAAAATTAGTTGCATCGTAATCACACACTAATAATTCTAATTGTCCATTATGTATGTTCAATTTGCTCTTTACTGGCACAACTCACCGAAACAACCCATTATCATAATCGGTCGAATCACATTCATTAAATAGTAATTGTATAATTTCTTGAACTGTGATAATTTTATGTTAACACATTCATATACATCCATTTGCAATCTTTATCTTGGGTCATTGATCTTCATGTTTATTTTAAATATGAGTCTTTGGATTGCCTGATATATATAAAAAATTGTCTTTGGTCAATGTTTGATCATTACACTTCTTCATACATGGCAGTTTCACGTGCCACATCATGTTGTCTCTCTGGGAGCTCACTGGTCAAGGTGATCATGTCTACTACCGTAGGGTCATGGGGTCTTCATTATTTAACACCTTAAGCCTTACACTTACACTAAGCCTTACCTCACAATCCCGCAAGCTATATTGAGATGATGCCATCACCATTGTAGGGATGCGAGCTCCATTCAATTCTTGACCCACCTTTAACCTTCTTTCTTCCTTGTTGGACCCATTAGTCCACATGGCATCTTTTTATAGTTCCATGAAGTCTTCAACCCAACCCACAAAACTCTTCCCTACATACCCATGAGGTCTTCTATCACTAACTCATCACCCTTGTGGGGGTGCAGGGTGCCTTTTCCTTCTCCCCGCCATCTCGCGAGGTCTTCCATATTTTGACTTTTTCCTTGTAGGGTGCCTCATCATCCTACGACACATCAAAATGCCAACACAACACACCCGTGGGGCCACGAGGTGGAAATTTATCAAACTTGAGCGACAAAAACATGTGAAAAAAAAAATCACACTTCATTAAATGTGTGTTGGATGATATAAAATTTTGAAATAAATTTTATAGGCCAAATGTGGGATAATGCTTATTGAAGCTTACTTTGATGCCTATTGAAGCCCTACTTCTATGCCTATTGAAGATTTACTTTGACTCTTTAAGAATTTGTCTAAAAATTGAATGTTGTGGGGCAAAAGTATGTTGACAAGGCTAAGTGTGAAACCTGCACACTTCTCTAATCACTAATGCACAATCCTTTGACATCAATGACAACAATAGTGGATAAAATTAATAATCCCCCCTTTGACATTGATGGTAAACCTTATTACCAATACTCATTGTACTAATCAATGTACAACTCACTCCCCTTGTGATAGCTACATCCTACACTATGACTGCATAGTTCTAATTATCTATACTCTCTCTACCATTACTCACCCTTTCAATTTGTCAAATTATCTACCTTTGACATCAATGAGCAAGGGTAGTTTGAAAATCTACTCTCTAGGGTAGAAAAATACAACATTGCCTTACTCCCCCTAGGTAGATACTCCCTGTTTGGACATTCAAATGGATGAGAAGGGTATACCCCCAACATTTCTCTTAGAAGCTCAAATGTCTTCTTGGGAAGAGACTTTATAAATATGTCTACAATTTAATCTTTTGTAGCCACATACTCAAGTCAAACCTCCTGATCTACAACCTTTTCTCTTAGAGAGTGATGTTTAATGGTTATATGCTTTGTTCTAGAGTGCATCACTGGGTTCTTTGATATATTGATAGTATTGGTATTATCACAAAGGATAGTTATGGGCTCCTCAAATTTTACCTTGATATCCTTCAAGGTTTGTTCCATTCATAACAATTGTGTGCAACATGAAGCAAAAGTTGTATATTTTGCTTCTACAGTGGACAATGAGACTAATTATTGTTTTTTATTGTGTCATGACACCAACTTGTTGTTAAGAAAGAATGCACCACCACTAGTGTTCTTTCTATCATCAAGATGTCCTACCCAATCAACATTTGTATATGCATGTAGACTGAAATCATTGTTTTTGGGATATCATAGACCATAATCCATTGTGTACTTTAGATATTTGAATATTCTTGTGACTACCTTCACATGTGTCTCTTTTGGTGCAACCTGAAATTTGGCTACCATGCATATTGCTTGCATAGTTTTAGGTCTTGAAGCAATCAAAGATAATAGACTCCCAATCATAGATCTATACTTAGTTTGATTAGCTAGCATGGATTCATTTGCTTAGCTTAGCTTACACCCTGTCACCATGGGTGTATCAACTAGCTTGCAATATTTCATTTTAAACTTCTTTAACATCTCCTTCACATACTTGGTTTGATAAATGAAAATACCTTTATTAGACCGAGTAATCTGCAAACCAAGAAAGAATGATAGTTTATCTAACATGGACATCTCAAATTCGTTTTGCATAGCCTCGACAAAAAGCTTGCACATCTTATCACTACTTCATCCAAAAATTATGTCATCAACATATACAACCATAATTAATCGATGACCTCTTTCAGCTTTGATATATAAATTATTGTTTGTAACACCACCTCTAAACCCTTGTTGTTGCAAGTAAGAATCCAATCTAGCATACTAGGCTTTAGGAGCTTGTGTTTAATCCATACAATGCCTTCTTTAGTCTGTATACAAAATTTTGATTCTTTGTTGATGACACACCTTCTAGTTTCTCAATATATACTTGCTCTTCAAGATTTCCATTTAAGAATTCAGATTTGACATCCATCTGATAAAATTTGAATTTCTTATAAATCAAGAAACAAGAAACATTGTAATTGCCTCTAAACATGTCACAAGTACAAAAGTTTCTTCAAAATCAATGCCTTCTACTTGTACATAGCCCTTGCAAACAAGTCTTGCCTTGTTCCTAACAATTTTTCCATCCTCATTCAACTTGGTTCCAATAGCATTCTTGTCCTTAGGTCTAGGGACAAGCTCCCATGTCTCATTCTTCTCAATCTGTTTGAGCTCTTCTTGCATGGCTTCATCTAACATAGAATTAAAATTACCAAGATTGTCATCATCACGCCTTATGTAGCATTTGCTTCCAAATATTCTAAAGTGACTAACAGAAGTTGATCTACCAAACCATAAATCATAAGGAGTTTTAGAACTATTTGTTCTCAGTTGTGCTCTATTAAAAATGTAAGCAACTATGTGAACTGCAGCCTTTTAGAACCTATCAATTAATTTGGACTCATTTAACATGGTCCTTGCCATTTTGTATCATTATGTCCTATCTTTCAACCACCCCATTTTGTTGACGCGTTCTTGCCACAAGGAATTGTCTCTTTATGCCATGCTTTTCATAGTAATCCTCAAATTCATCTTATGTGATTTTTCCTCCTCTATCAGACCTTAAGCATTTCAATTTTAAACTAGTTTCATTTTCTACCAAAGGTCTGAAGTATTTAAAATTTTCAAACGCTTATGATTTTCTTTTAAGAAAAAAACCCAAGTCATTCTTGAAAAATCATCTATGAATAACATGAAGAATCTTTCACCACTCCATCCCTTTGTCGTCATAGGGCCACATAAATTAGTATACACCAACTCCAAAGGGCTTGTGGTTGAATGTTCTTTGGTTTTGAAACTCACTCTTATCTCCTTATCAATTTAATAATGTTTGCAATTAGTGTTTGACGACTTTATAATAATTGACATGCCTCTTACAACCTTCTTAGAGCTTAATTTGACAAGACTACCAAAATTCATAAATCCCACCCTTTTATGCCATAGCCAACTTTCATCCTTTTGACTCATGAGACATTTGTGTCCATCTTTTCTTTTTATCGCATTAAGTATATACAAGTTTTTGTTCATTTTATGTGCACATCAACGTTTATTTTTTAGCCTTCTTGATGTCACATCCCTTCTTATAAAAAACTACATATAACCATTATTATAGATCTGACTAACACTAAGTAGATTTTGTCTAAGCCCTTCAACAAAGAAATTTTTTTGTGTTGTTTTCCTTCCATTATCAAAACTGATTGAACCTTTTCTAACTATGGTTGTAGTATCATTTGATCCAAATCTCATTGTTCCTTTACTAGTCTCCTTTAATGAAAGAAACTTACTCTTGTCATATGATTTGAGCATCCACTATCAACATACCAAGTATTGTTCTCGTTTTGTGCATGAAATGCTACTTGGACAAGAAGAGACTTCTCTTCTTTTATTTCTTCCTTCTTGACCTTCCATTCCTTCTTAAGTTCTTTCTTATCATCTACAACACCATTAGCCTTCTTTTCTTCTTTTATAGGATTCAACATTTTCTTATCTTTTTTTGGAGACTTAATGCCACTTCTACAAAATTTTGCTATATGACCAAGGTTATTACATCTATAACATACCATAGTGTAATCAACAAGAGGATAAAAAAGGTTTTGACTTACCAAAGTATTTCTTCTCATGTTGAATCTACATTCTACGACCTTATGGCCAAACTAATTATAAGAGAAACAATGACCAAAAAAGGAATGATTGAACCTAATTGCTTGATTTTTCCTAGCACGGGGTGATCTTGTGAATCTTCTTCTTTTATTGATAACTTTAGTGAATCCCTCATATTCCTTGTTTTCCACTTTCTCATCAGCTAGTTTATCTTTTCTTTCTGAAACTGATTAATCATTTTCCTCATCTTTCATTTTATCTCCGGACTTCACAAAGACATCACTAATTTTGTCTTTATTTTTCGTTTTACCTTAGTATTGTTTGAACTTTGTCCCTTTTCATAGTAGAGCCCAATTAAGATGTTAGACTTTCTTTGTTTTCTCAGCATATCATCTAAGGCTTCAATTCTATTGCCATATTTTCTTAGACATACTATCCTAGCCTGAAGCAGTTCACCCTCCTTCTCTGTCACAACCCTCCTTTATCACTTTTTGATTTGATACAATTCTATTATGTTTTTTTTTGGTTAAGCTATTAAAAATGATTGAATAAATGTTATAAAAGAATAAAAATAATAATAAGCACACACACACACTTGGAGAGTATAATTCAAAGGCATTATTTTTATTTTTATTTATTTTTCCCACTCCCAATTATGACACGTTGTAGGAGGAATTAGAAGCTTCTAGAGGAATCTCCACCACCTTGCATGTAACTCCCCCACTAAGTTTTTAATCAATTTGCATGAGTTCAATATTGGAAAAGAATCTCTCTTTTTATTTAATTCTCTAGATAGTGGAATTGAGGGATTTTTCTTATAAAATTGTATGCAAGTTTCAAAGAAGGGAGTTGATTATGTTTTGAAGAAAATTTCTCAAGTTTTTAGTAGTAGGATCTTCTTTGGTAGTCTCATTTTTCGTTGCAGGATTTTTAAGTTGTTGTTTGAAAGATTTCTCTCAAGTTGCAAGGAAGGATCAAAAGGATAGCTAGAGGATTCAACATCAAGCTTCTATAAGCTAGGTTCTCTTCTTATTATTTCACATTCACATATGAGAAATGGTATTAACCAAAATATAGTTTCTAGATCTCCCCTTATTGTAAATCTTTTCTTCTTATTTAGGAATAAATATTGATAAAATACTTTCACATAATGCATGTAAAAGATAGTTTTATTATTTATTTTATTTCCCTTAGGAAATATGCACATGATCTTGCTTTTTGCTTTTCCAAAGATTTTAGATCTATCCAAAAATCATATTTCCCTTATTTAAAATTCTTTTTTCTGAGATTAAAAAAATCTTCCCTGTGTGATTAAATGATATGAATCTTAATAGTTATTCTTCTCTTGAATTCTTTTCTCTGGCTCTTCGAATGGAAATCTGAAAGTAAAATCTCATCCTTTAATTAAATTTTACTTCTCTGTGAACAAAAAAGTCTGATAATAAAATATAAACCTCGTTGTGTTCATTATTCACTGTGGGAAATATTATTCTTTTTCTCTTAGAAAGCCCTCTCTCTGTGAATATTAATTTTCTGACTACTGTTTAAAACAATTTGCCTACCTCTGTGATAACTTAATTATCTATTTCAGTTCTAAAGCAAATCTCTCCATTTCATTTCATTCCTGTGAAATTCTTGTTCTTATTTCATAAAATACTCCTTTTTATATACCATTAAATTCTGGAAATGTAAGCCATATATATATATATATATAATGCGAAAATGAATATAGTAAACATTGCAAGCAAATTTAATATGAAATCACGTCATTCGAATTTTATGGGTATCGGGCGACGTGCAGGCTAGTGGAGGCAGTTATAGTAACCGTCGGGGAAGTGGTACCCTCCACTTCCCTTGCGGTCACTGTCATGACAGTCGCCGCAGGGTAGTGGAGGGGACCACGGGGTCCCCTCATCACTGCTGGCCTGCTTTCGCAGACCCACAGTGGTGATGGGACCTGTGGGTCCCACTCCCACTTGCCCCCTTTCCTTTTTTTTTCAAAACGTGGCAATTTGTACATTGTTAACTTTTTTATTTTAGTTTAATAAAATTTTAACTTAGGTAATTCCAAAATGTAATTATTTTAGCAATTTTCTAAATTGTAAATTAAATTTTATAATTGTCCTTAGTAAAATTTATAATAATTATTTTCTTTTAAGCAATTCTCTAATTGTAGATCAAATTGTGTTAAATTTTATAATTGGAATTTTATAAAAACTACTTAAATTTGTTGGATCACTTAGTTGGCATTTCGGACTCAATAAAAGCAATTAATGTATATCAATATGATTTGAATCAAATGTCTAAACTAATCGCTATTTTTGGAACCTATGACCATAATTAATTATTCCATGATGGGAATCATGCATTGCTTAATCTTACACTCAAGTTACACTATTCTTGTATCATGCAATTTATTATACATTAATTACATTTATTGACGTTTTCATCTCCATGCAGGTTACACGTTTAATTATTAATATGCAAGTTTCATAATTGTCACTATTATGCAAGTTATATTTCAAGTTTTCATAATAAATAATTTTAGTTATAGTTTTTATTCCGCGGAATTCATCAAGTAGTTATTTCAATTAATTAAGTTTTGCAATGCCTAAATTTTGCATGTTCAAGTCATAATTGTTTTCAAGCATGATGTTTTTCATAAGTTTCTTAGTTAAGAAAACTAATAAAGGAAGTTGGAAAATCAAAACCTAGCAGCGTTCGGTATATACAGTGCCTCTGGGTCACGCTTACGGGTAATGTCGTCGTGTTGAACTACTGCACTTAACGCCTAATAAAGTTGCATCAACGACGTCTATGGCATCGTCCCTATAAATTGTCAAGGAGTAATAAGGGACACTTGGAAGTTAAAATCTAAGGGGCGGGTAATCCTCCTTGGATCGATAATTTAATAAGATAATTCTAAAATGATCTTTCATCTGCTGAGTTAAACCATAGTAAACTCCTATAGGGATGATGAGTGAAATGCTCTTATGAAATTGATTTAATCTCAAAGAATTGTTGTCGATTGATGATTGGCCAAGGGTGATGCTTATGATAAGAATTAGGATCTAGTTGTTTTAGGCCACAAGCAATAGGCCATCTTGAGCCCTTGCTTAAGCGCTACCACCGTGGGTAGCAACCACAGAGAAACTATCTGGGACATTGACCCTAGAAAGGGTTGCGTACCCACTAATCAGTTTACATCAAACCATAGAGTAGAAAATAGAACTACATATTTTATGCCTTGATCCCGTGCCGAAACGGGTATGTAGGCAGTCTTGGGACAGAGTTGTCCCTAGTACTCAGGCGTTCGTCGGTGGGGTCTAGGCTTGGTAAAGAAGGATTGAGTAGAATCCTAATTTGAGAGATAAGTATAATAAAAAGGAAAAAGTAATTCAATGCATACTCGGAAGGAATCCCGTATGGATTCACTTGACTTCCTGAGGCTTTAAGCCAAATTCCGAGGCGGAAGTCAAGCTTGTATTATGTTATTTAATTACTCCTAAGGACGGTGACCTCGGTGCACTTCTATTAGAAGAGTGTAGTACTTACTGAGTGGCTCAGGACCCGAATGGTCCCGATGAGTCTAATTCTCTGGCTAGAGCACCTCCTATCCCGATTGGATAGATGCCTACCCCGTATGGGTAGATGCCTATCTCGTATTGGATAGATGAAATCTTATGTCCCGTATGGACAGATGCCTAACCTGTATGGTTAGATTCTCATCCCGGATGGATGAATGCCTCATCCAAATGGATGGATGCCCAGAGTATGCGATTGAATCAAACACAATGATTAAATTAAACAAAAAAAAAGAGGTCGCATTTTGTTGAGTTAAGTATGGTGGGTTATTACATTCTCTTTGGCTTGCAATTTTTCTGTCAATACTTTGTCTACCCTTTTGGCTTCTTCAATTTGAGTTTTGAGACTAGTAATCAACATTTTAGATTCATCAATCTTCTTCTTATATTTTTTATTCTTGGTTCTTACACTGTCTAGCTCATTTATGGTAAAAATGAGTTCACCTTCACGATCAACATCAACTTCTATTTCATCATCAAAACTTTCTGATTCATTGTTTTTTACAGACACATTTTCAACAATAGCCATGAACAAGTAATCTTCTTTCTCAATTTCAGTAACAATTTCTGTATCACTTTCATCATCAGAGGTGCCACTATCTTCTTTGGAGTATAGTCTCTTTTGATTCTTTCATTTCTTGAACTTAATAGCCTTGAATTGATTATCATTTTCCTTTTTTCTTTTACATTGGGATGTATAATGACCTACTTTACCACACTTAAAATATTTGAATGGTAGCTTTCTTTTATACTTACCTAATCCTCTTTTTAATCTTCTAACAAAGTTGGCTTCTTCATGATCAACTTCAGAATCTTCTTCCTTAGTAGCCTCAAAGGCAACTCCTCTCTTTGATGTATTGTCTTTTCCTATTCTTATTTCATAAGCATAAAGAGAACCAAACAATTCATCCAAAGAAATATTATTTAGATCCTTGGCTTCTTCAATAGCAGAGACTTTGAGTCATACCTTGAGGGTATAGAGCGTAACACCCTTTTCATAATGATGGTGTCCTTAACTTCTTCACCAAGCCCTCTGATTACATTAACAACTTCATCCACTACGAGCAGGTAATCAACAATTTTTTCCTCTTCTTTCATCTTCAAGCCCTCAAACTAAGCTCTATAGGTTTGTAGCTTGGCTTGCTTTACCTTGTCATCTCTTTCGTAGATACTCTAAAGCTTTTTCCAAATCTCTTTAGCAGATTTACAATGCATTAACTTTACAAATTCAAAATTTGAAAGCCCAAATAATATCTCATTATTTGCTTTTGCATTGTTATCATATTCCTTCTTTTCATCAAAAGTCATCGATGGAGTACGAGGCAATGTGTACCTGGTTACAACTAACTACCAGATATTAAACCCAAATGAGGAAATATATGATTATATTATGATCTTCTAGAAAGTGTAGTGTGTTCCATTGAACAATGGTGCCTTATTAGATGAAGCTCCTTCATTACTAGCCATGTGTTCAAATCCAAGATCTATCTTGAGCAGTTAAGCCTATACCAAGGAACCTTTCTTTGATACCAATTGTTGAACACACCAATGCATTGAGAGGGGGTGAATTAGTGTATCACAAAATTTCTTAACCTTTCTTATCTTTCAATCATTCACAAATAGCTTATCTCAAAAGTATAAAACATGCATGTGATTCAATCAACACATAATATAGATGACACTAGAATATATGTGGAAAACCCTAGATGGGAAAAACCACGACAAGAAATGTTGCTTGGAACTATTGTCCAAATCGAACCTCACAAATGAATCAAATGTTTACAATCAATTTAAAGACATCAATCTTCTAGAGACACGAATCCCATTTACAATGATATTAGATTTAAGACACCAATCTAAAGAAAACCCCAATTCCCTTAATACATTCAAACATAACACCAACGCAAATTTAGATTACAAGGCTACAACCTTAATGATTAGTGACATACCTTTGATTGAAAACCTTTGTCATTTACCGACTCATAATGTACTCAACTCCGCTCCTATGCAATCCTCCTTTATTGTTGTTATGATTAGTATTTCAAAATCTACTCATGTTGTGTTTTGTTACTGCTTAGCCTCTCCTTCTATTTCTTCAGCACTCGACTATATAATCTAGCACAGTGGATTGTTACTTATATATTATCTATATCCACCTCCAAAAGGTCGGCCAGACCATACACCATCACAGTAAAGACAAAAATTAGTTGCATTATAATCACACTGATAATTCTAGATCGTCCATTATGCTAGTTCAATTTTCTCTTTAGTGTCACAGCCCACCAAATCAACCCATTACCATAACCAGTCCAATCACATTCATTAAACATTAACTGTATAATTTGGCCTTTAGTCAATGTTTGATCATTACCCTTTTTCATACGTGGGAGTTTCACATGCTACATCACTTTGTCTCTTTGCGAAGGTTGTGTTTATTCTGGCTCTAAAACGGACCTTTCATACAACGTGTTAGCGACATGTTAGTCAATCACAGCCGTTAATTGCAAAATTGACGGTGTAAAACACATGACTAACACGCGTGTTAGTCAATCTGTACTGTCGTTTTAGAACCAAAATAAACACGTCCCTTTGTGAGCTCACAGATCAACATGTGGGGCCACGGAATCCTCATTATTTAACACCTTAAAAGCTTTCACTAAGCCTTACCCTGCAAGCTCATAGGATATCTTGAGATGATGTCATTACCATTGTGAGGATGCAGGGTCTATTCTATTCTTGACCTACCTTTAACAGTTAGCCTTAAAGAGCACACACTAAGCTCTGACTTTCAAACTCGTCAGAACATTTCTTTCCCGTTTCCGTTTTCTATTTTGTAATCTATCAGAACTAGTCTTTGTACTCTTTACGGCTCATTTAACCTGCATTAAATTGTACTGCTTGGTGTGGGGCCCTCTCAACCGTCATGTTCACCTCCTTCACCTCCGCTATTCATCACGTAAGTTTTGAATTTTGAAAACTGTTTCTCCTGCTCCGTCAAATCTCCATATCTATGTTTCAGATCAGTAATTTTTATTTTCCCCGTCTACCTACTCCGAGCTTGTGCCAAAACGGGAGCTTTGGAACATGTATGCACATCCATCGAAGCATAATGGGACATTTATTATTATTATAATATAGAGCAGTTAGAAAAGGATTCTTGTCTATTGCGTGCAAATTTTCAATTGGATATAAAACATAATTTTCAATTTTTCAATTGTACTGGAGCTATTACAATTAAGTATACGGGGTAAAAAATTAGATTAAAATTATGTAATTATACAAAATAACTTTTTATATGTTTTTTTTTCTTTCCTTTCAATTTTTTATTTTTTATTTTTTATTTATTAACACAAAATATACATATCAACTAAAAATTAAAATTAAATATAATATAAATTTAAAACTATGGAACTATTAATTTTTTTTAAAAAATGAAAATAAAAATTAAATAAAAGGTAGGGAAGGAAGAAAAGTTGCCTATGTCAAAAATGCTCTGCTAGGGTTTCTTTCTGCGACCTGTCATACTGCGCATTTTGCGCAGGACTTCATCTTTATTGTTGCGCGTACGATCGCATTTAGGGCGGACCTAAGCGCCTTATTATGCCTTCAACCGTTCCTAACTCAGCAGTTCTTGCTGGTGTTGGCAGTTCATCAGTTTTGCTCAATGACTCCCCCTCCGAACAAACGACCTCGGAAATTCTTTCCGAAAGTGTTTCATGAGGTATGTATGTTGATTCCCCTGCTAATGTGGTTTTACCTTTACCTGAATTTGATTCTGCTTGTCAATGGCTTGAAAGTCACACCCTTGTTGGGTATTTTGTTGGGAGAACCCCCCCTGAAAGTGTGCTCAAAGATTGAGTCAACAAGGCCTAGGTCCCTCATGGGGTCCGCCTTGAGATGGTCCAAAACCTGACCAAGGGTTTTTTCCTGTTCCGCTTTTCGAAAGTTAGCCATGTGCAGGCTATTTTGGGTCACGGTCCCTGGTATGTCCAGTCTTCTTTGTTGGTTTTCCAAGCATGGACCCATGACTTCGCTGTCTCGAATGAGACCAAGCTCCGGGTCCCAGTTTGGATTAAATTCCCTGGTCTCCCTTTGCCTTGTGTGCCTTATTTGAACCATATTGCTTCTTCCCTGGGGAGAGTTATTTGTGTGGAGCCGGATAGGTTCTTCCAAGCCCATCCCCAGAAAAGGGTTTGCATGGAAGTTGACCTTTCCCATGATCTAAAAGACTCCATTGACATTCAAATAGGATCTCTCCGGCATACCCAGAAAGTCACTTATTTCAACTTACCCAACACATGCTATTGTTGTCAGTCCGCAGACCACAAGATCAAGGACTACCCTTTGGCAGTGCCTCGTACATCCTCTCCACCACGGGAAAATGCTCATGCTCGTCAAGCAGATTCTTCTGCTCCTAAACAAGACTCTGCCTGGACTATGGTCACAGGTCACAAGAATAAATCTTCTGGCTCGACGCCAGCTTTTAATGCCACTGAACGGACGAAGAATGTTTCAAACCCTTCTCAGAAGGGGATGGCGGCTCCGAGAAAGGTCAATAGCGTGCCTCTTCAGCCTCGGCCTGAGTCCATGCCTCAACCCGCTGCCATTATGATGGCCCAGCTACTCAGCTCTGCTCCTGTTTCAGGAGCCCAAAGACGTTCTCGTAGCCCCTCTCCGCCCAGGGAGGAAGGGGAATATGTTCAAGAGAAGTGGAGGATTTCTTCTCCTTCTATCCAGATTGGCTCAGTTCCACTGGAATTTTTGCAGAATCGTTTCTCTTCCCTGGATGGAGAGGAGGCAGAGTCTGATGATATGGACGCACTTCATCCATGAATTTCCTCTCATGGAATGTTCGAGGTCTTACCGACCTCTCCAGAAAGTATATTGTTAGAGATACTTTGAAAAAGTTGACTGGCATTGATATTCTTTGCCTTCGGGAAGTTAAGGTTTCTGGTTTTTTGCTTGCTTTGGTGTGTCGGTCTATCTGGCCAGCCAATCATATGTTTAGTACTACCCATGAGCCTAGGCGTGGCGGAGCTGTCACTCTTTTGTCCCCACGGTGGCACTGCTGCGTGGTCGACCATGGGTCTCATCCCACGCAACGGCTTGTCTGGATTTTGTTTAATATTGATAATCATTCTTTTGGGGTAATTAATGTTTATGCCCTGAATGATGCTATGGAGCACTCATTACTCTGGCGATGGATTGCTGACTCGCTGCCAGTTGCCACTTGGATTTTATGTGAGGACTTCAATATGGTTGAATGGCTTGTGATAAAGATGGCATCCTGCCCTTCAGATGGGCAGCTGGCGAGCACAAGGCATGGTTCTACATGCGCAATAAATTGGGCCTTTTTGATCCCAATATGGGCCGTTGCCATTCTCATTCTCCCTGGCACACCTGGTGCAATTTCAGGGTTGGTTCTAATAGAATTTTTAAGTGCCTTGATCGTGCCATGATCTCGGCACAATCTTTTTTCTCCTTCGCCAGCTCCTCCCTTCCAGTTCAACCGTTAATGGATGTGACATTATCTGATCACTTCCCCATCAGTTTTCACATTGAATGGGAGACACGTCAGCCTCGCGTGTGCCAAACGCAATTCTTCCTCAACACTTCTTTGCTTGGTCATAAAGCCACTCTGGCCCGCATTCACAGAGTTTGGAACTTGGAGTGCAGGCCAGCTCATAATACAGGCTGGATTAGGTGGTGGAACGATGCCATCACTTGTACTGCACACTTCTTGCGCATTTATGGGTGCTAGCTGGCCATCTTTCGTCGGTGGTCTTATGAGGCAACCACTCCGGATCTGCTTTCTGCTAACAAAGCTTTAGCGGGTAGCTCTTTTTCTCCAACTTTGCAAGTTAAAGTTGTAGAATTACGACACAAAAAGCAAGTTGCGGATGATTATACCGCTAGAGGCACGTAAATCAAGGCCCGTTTGCACTGGCTCAAAGTTGGTGATCGTGCCTCTAAGGAGTTTTTATTGGCTTTGCGTGTCAGGCACTCCTCTCCAGGCATTAAAAAGATCAAAGATGGCGTGCAAGTCCTTTTGGAGCTACCGGACATTCTGCAGGTTTTTGTGTGTCATTATGAGCAAGTCTTCACTGCCCAAGACCCCACGCCTGAGTGCCGACAGGCCTTGCAGGATTGCCTTGCTGTCATGCCACATAGGCTGTCTGCAGCTCAGAAATTTTTTTGTGACCAGTTACTTACACTGAAGGATCTGAAAGAGGTATTACATTCCATGGCCGATGATAAAGCCCCGAACCTTGATGGCTTTCCCTATGAATTTTACAAAGCTCTCTGGGACTGTGCGGGTCCCGACTTGTTTCAGGTTTATTTAGAGGCTTTTCATTCTAATTCTCTAGGAGAGCTGATAAATAAAGGAAATATTAAGTTCATACCTAAAGCTAGTGATCCTGAGGACATTTGCAATTGGCGGCCTATCACGCTCCTCAATGTTTCTTACAAAATTATTGCTAAAGCTCTTGCTTTAAAAATTCGTCATCTTTTGCCTCTCATTGTGCGTCCGGAACAGACTGTATTTATCAAATCCAGGTATATTCTGGATAACATCATCGTCGTCTGGGAAGGCATGGAGTGGGCCCAACGCTCCAACCAGAAGGCTGTTTTCATCAAAATTGATTTTGCTAAAGCCTATGATCATATTGAATGGCCTTTCATTTCTGCCATGCTGCAAGCTTGGGGTTTTGGGCCCAATTTTATCCAGTCTGTTCGAATGCTCTTTGCGGATGCCTCGGCCTGTATCACCCTCAATGGTCGACAGTCTTCAGCTTTTGGCCTCTTCTGCTCTATTCGGCAGGGTTGCCCTTTAGCTCCCTCGCTGTATGTGCTTTCCGCTGAAGGGTTTGGTTATCTATTCGCTAATGTTGCATCTTTGCAGCGTGTTAAAGGCATTTCATTTCCTAATTCTCAGTTACAGTTACTCAATGGGCACTTTGCGGATGACTCTTTTCTCACTCTCTTGGAGGAAGAGGAGACTATTCGCGAGGCGCTCCAGTGCCTCAATATATTCTGTCTTGCTTTGGGCTCTGCCATTCAGTGGCACAAGACGCTTTGTTACCGACAGTCTGTTCTGCCTTGTCCTGCTTGGCTGCAACCCTTTGGCTGGAAGTGGATTGGGCCAGGCAAAACTTTCCACTTTTTGGGCATTCCTTTTGCCTTTCAAGCCTCCCCAGCGGAGCTTTGGTAAGTTGTGCTTGCTCGGGTGGAGAAAAAGCTAGCTTATTGGATCACCAAGCCTCTGTCTTTGGTGGGGAAATTCCAGATTTGTTCTAAAGTTTTGGCCGCTACTCATGTTTATTATTCCTCTTGATGGGCACCTTCTAAAGCTGCTTATAGCAAGCTTGAAAAATTACTTCAGGATTTTCTTTGGGTTTCCTTTGATACTCATCATGGATTCCATCGTGTCGCTTGGGATTTTTACTGTCTCCCCAGGGACTCTGGAGGCTTGGGTCTGTTGTCCACCCAGAGGCAGGGAATTGCTTTATGTGTCAAATGGGTTATTCACGCCCTTACGGGTGACGAGGCTTGGAAAATTCTCCTTCGCCACTGCATTCAGTCCGGTTTCCTTGTCAACAGACCGGCCTGGAAAGAAATTGGCCTCCAGACCCTTCTGGTTATGAAAGAGTCGATTCAGATTGTTGGTACGTTTGTTGCCAAAAGCATTTGGCGTGCCTGGGAGTCTGTTAAACCCTAGCTCCGGCTTTCGGGACAGGCTCTCATTGAACCAGCACAATGTGTGGTGGTCACCCCTGTTTGCCAGAAATGGCCAGCCCTTGGCCAAAGTGCCCTGGCTCAAAGCTCTCAGATTTCATAAGAAGGGTATTCATACTCTTCATCAGCTTTTTTTCAGACCTGCCATGTGCATCATGAAGTGGGACGAGTTCCGTGCTTTGTATAGTTTTCAAAACCAAGACTAGGCTACTTTTGATGGTCTGGTGAGTGTTATCCTAGATGAGATGCTTCATAAAATTGGTATTCATGGGCCCAAGCCTTGGTGGAAAGATTGGAAATGGTACCCAGATACTCCTTTAAGAAACTACAAGCCTCGGCTTGGTTACAGGTGGTTGTCGCCTCACTTTCCCATGATCTAGAGTCTGAATCAGAGGTGGTTACTTCAATCTCCTGAGCCTATTTGGCGTAAAAGATTTGCCAACACTTGGTTTGCAAGTGTTGAGCCGAAGCTCACCCATTTTGCCTGGTGTATTCTTTTCCAAGGCTTGCCTGTGGGCTCTTGGCTTGTTCATTTGGGGGTTATGGACCCTCGGTGCCCGTTTTGTGGGCAGTTTGAGACTTTTAAGCATCTCTTTTGGTTTTGCCTTAGGGCCCAACAGTATTGGAACTGGATTCATGATTTTTTCCGGCCATTTCGGCTGGAGCCATTCTCTTGGCACATGATTCTTCTGGGGGATTCACCCAGATTCCCAGCTAAATATACCAGCTTTGGCACACTTTCAGGGTGGAAATCCTCTTTACTATTTGGAAAGATAGAAATGCTTGCATATTTGCTCATTCTCATATGGATTGTCAGATTTCTATGTATTCTAAAGCTACTATTTGCTCTAATGTATTATTTCAGATACAGGTGCAGGCCAATAAAGTGGCGCTTGAAGTGGCTCACCTCCAGGTCCTCCTCGACCATTGGGGCAATGCCCCGTGCACTGTGGCCCCGGGTCCCCGACTCGCCCTCTTCCTCCCGCCACCGATCGCCCTCTCGGGGCTGGCGGTGGGGTGGCTCCACGCGCTCCCGCTCTCAGCCTCTACCTCAGCGTGACTCCCACCCCTCTCGATGCGCTCGCTCTCCTCCACCGTGGGCTAGCCAGGGGTGGTGTTCTGGTGGGCCGACGGGGAGTGGGGGTGGTTGGCCCTTTGATGGTGCTCCTGCTCCTGGTACTGCTTTTGGTTCGGGTTGGCTAAAGTCTTTCCGCGGCTGGCCCTTGCAATCTCGCCCCAGCACGAGGAAGAAATCAAAGATAAAGAAGATAATGATGGTTGGGCTCCTCCTGATGTTAATCCTGACCCCGCTGATGTATGGGGTAAGAAGGATGACAGAGACCCTCCTGGCTCTACTGGCACTGCCTTGGCCGCTTGACGACCTTTTTTTATTGTTTGTTATTGTAGATTTCTAGGCTTGGCCTGTGACTCTCTGATTTTCTGGGCTATGCCCATGTGACTTTCGGGGTGTGCTTTCTTACCACCCAACCCTTTTTTTGTGAATTTGTATTTAATCTCTTTATTAATATAGATTAGAAGCTTATTCATAAAAAAAAAAAAAATTAAAAAAAAAAAAAAAATCTTATTAATTTTTTTTAAAATATTTTAAATGATTCAATTGAAAAATATATATTAGAACAAATTGTTTAGGTGATTTAAAGATAATAATGATAAAAATAAAAAAACCTTTTGATTAAATTGAAGAAAAAATTAAATCATTAAAAATAAGATGATGGGAGAAGTATAAATAAAATTTTATTTTTGTGTTTAAATGGTAAGGAAAGTGAAAACATGTTTGGTCTAACTATATTTTATTGTGACCTTAACTAGTGAGAACAATTATGAAATTATCTTTTAAGTATGTTTATGGTTCTTTTCGAATAATAATTTACCCATTAATATTTCTTTTTACTTTGGCCATATTCAAGTTCCAATTAACGTGTCTTTATGATCAATATTTTCATGATAAATATGAATTTGCCATGCTATACTAAATCAATAAGGTCAATTAATATGGTGATAATAACTTGATTAAGAATAATAAAAAAAAGAAATTGGGTCTCGATATGAAGAGTAGAAATGAGGAGATAATTCTCAAAACCATTGAATCATGCAAGATATGTGATATATTCAATCTCTTCTAGATTATCATCATCAAATTGTATGTAATCTATATTATCCAGAGGATCAAAATAATCTATAGTAGGATCCTCTAATGGAGAAATATGAGGGTCTCCATGGATCTTCCAAATTCTTCTCCAAAATTTTCAAAAAAAGCTAGTGTTTAATAAAACACAATGTCATGGTCAACATTAGAACAAATAAATCCTACAACATGGCCAATGATGTTACCTCATACTAATAAAGTTCTTAGATTGATTTGTTCAAGAATGATTCTATAAAGATAAGACAAGAGATTAAGACACTTGAGATGTGTTAGGATGTCGTTTCTAAGATTTATATTTATCCATTTCCATGATTATAATAAAGGGATGAAAAGAAAACTCTATGATACCTTCACAAATGATAAAATCAAAGACCAATATCCTCAATGCATGTAAAGTAGATCAAATCTATTCATCTCAAACAAACACAACATTTGTAGGTGTCAACATGTCTAAGGAATTGATCAAAACATGAAATAACAAAAACTAAATTCAAAATACTTAGAGAAAATTTTGAAAAAATAACATGGTTATGTGTGAAGGTTTATGAAAAACTTATATATTTCCAAGAATCATAAAAGATACTGTAAAAGAAAATTCTTGAGCTTATATGTAGAAAATGATGTTATAAGTTCAATATGTGATAAAATACTTCAATTCTTGTGGTATACTTTAATTCTTCTAACAATATTTGATGGTGAAGACTAGGTGGGATTTTTATCCTCTCTTGACCCACCTATATTCTCCCTCTTTCAAGCCCTTAAAATATTCTATTAACATAACACCTATTCTGGTTATATTTCCTTATTATAATTCTAGTATGTATTTGTCTATAAGGCCATTATCAATGCTCTAGGTTGACTCATGATTGTTGACCTATCTTCTAAGAACTTCAGTCATACTTTATTTACATTTATCCTAGTTGAAGTTGATATATCAAAAGATTTATGAGGTAGGGTTGTTTATAAGTTAATGAATAGTATAGAGATTTTATCCTCTAATTAAATAGAGACTTGATAATCAAAAGGTAGTTTTATCTAGATTTTAATAATGAACTTGTAAGTCAGAAAATGAGATTACCTTTTGAAACCTTGGTATTACGCTCCCCATTAAAATTTTAATTTTTTTTTATAGAATTGTATTAAAATATAATCTTATTGTATGTATCATTTGGGTGAATCTTTTGGCATTATTAGCACATCTACCTAGATTGAAGTGTAATTTTAATATTAAATTTGAATCTATGAAGCAAAGAGACAAGAAATGTGTATAGATCATGTAAGGGGAAAGGGGAATGATTATTTTTCTCATCTAACAAATAGGTACCTTGTTGCCTTGATTGATGAAAAAAAATTTGTCAGAGTAAGTGCCAAGGATAGTGTCAAATCGAGATAAAAAATAGTGTCTAAAAGAAGTCATAAAAGTGATCTAGTTCTTTAGGATGTTAATCAAAATTGTACACATGTTCAACACTTGTTCATTTTAAGTATTGAACCTCTATGACTCCTTGGAATCTATTTATTTCAAATAAGCATGATCACTTTCAAGACCCCTCTCCCATGTGAAAGTATGTTTCACTCTTGTTATCCTTTAATGCATTAAATGGTTACTAGTATTAGGTTCAATTAGAATTAATATTTTCTATATGCCTTATTACTCCATGTGTGTGCCTTATGTATTTGTGATGTTCTCTATGCCTTATTAGTCCATGTATTCCCTATTATCCTCTTTGCTAGTAATTGGGATATAGAATTTTTGTGCAAATGTCTATGGTTGAATTATAATTTATATAATTATCAAACATTTATTAGAATTCCTTATCTCTTATATGGGTGTTTCTTCTATTATAATATTGACAAGAACCTTGATGTGAAGAGATATTTATGTAAATTATTCTAAGTGAATTAAATTTAAAAATGTAGAAATGTTAAGATATTTAATATACATTTTAAGGATTAATGAGTTATAAAAGTTAACATCAATAAAGTATTTTGGTATTTGTACACTAATCGTACTACTTGTCATACAAAATTAGACTATTCAATTGGGAACATTCAATACCTTCAAAAGTAGGATTCCTATAATGTGACCATAGAAATTTAAGATGTATGAAAGTACAATTGGAAGTCTTCAAAATCTAGCAAACTTGGTAATGCAAAGAAGAGAAAATAAAACCAAATTGGGACATGGAAAATAATGCTTCACTCTACATATCTTTTAGAAAAATGATGATAGTGATTAGTAGAATGAAAAAGTATCACAAAACAAAGCAAACTGGAAGGTTATGTGCATTCCATGAATTAAACCTTAGGTGGAGGTTAATAGTTAATCCATGATTATATATAATATATAATAATTTAACAATTGAAAAAAAAGATAAATTTATGAAAGGAAGTATAATGATAAAAAAATTGTGAAGAAATAATTTAGTAATGAGTATTGATTTATGTATGTCTTGTGTTTAGTTGGTATGGGTAAATAATTTTAAAGACACTCTAACTGTTGTGACATGTGGAAAGTCAATGATGATATATTCATGTGTCATGATATGTGAAATACTAATATATATAATGATGCTCTGCTAAATGGACAAGGTTAGCAAATGACAAACAACACAAGAAACCAGAAAATCGTTAGTGTTAGTCAATTAAAAACTAATCTAAACAGGCATATCAAAAGAGATACTAAAAACATGAAAGCATATTTAACTAAAGAAACAAATATGATGAGGCATCTCCAAATACCTCCTAACATGCTCTTAGCTCCTTCTCCCTTGTTCCCCTCCTCTCCAAGTTCCAAAATAGTGTAGCTCTCAGTAGCTTTTTGCACTATGGATGCTTATGGAAGATTGAGATTGTAGTATTTTGCTCTAAATGTAAAATGAAAAGCTAAAACACTAGATGATATTAAAATGATTGATTTTAACCCAAAATAACAAGATATTAGATTGCTATGCTAAAATGCTCTCTAAAATGCCTATAGGTTAAATGCATACAAGTTTTCAGGATCTAGATTATGAAGAAATGGGCTCTACTTATAGGGAAAATGGAGCAATGGATGGTTGAGATTGAGTAATCTCAACAAGGGTCAGGATTGAATGATTTCAAATCCATGTGAGGGCTTTCAACCCAATCCCAGGATGACAAGTGTCAATGTCAGATAGGTTGAGAGGAGAGGGAATAAGCATTAAATGCTTGATATGACTTTGGGAGTTAAAGTCAAGGTTAATTGAATGAATAAACTCTTTATTCAAAGAATAAAGCTTTTATCCAATGGCTAAACTCTTGTGCAAATGTAAAAAGGATAAATATGGTCAAAACAATAAATGTTTGGAGAGACAAGTTTGAAATAACCATAATTATGTAAGAGCCATAAATGGTCATGTAAGAGCCATTAGTGGTCTTGGAAGACTTTGGGGGTTAATTTGTTGAACACACAAAGCATTAAATGTTTTTCAAAGACTTTTGAGTCTTTGAGAAGTGACTCCATTTTGCTTAGGAATGTGACAATAATTAGGGGATGGATTAGGCTAATTAGGAAGGGGTTAGAAGAATCTAGAAGGGGATTTAGGAATGCAATTGGATTTGGTGGGTGAGGGAAAATAAGATTTTATTAAAAATAAAAATTCATTTATTTCAATAAATGTGTGCAAGTTGTATTTGTAGGAAAATGCAAGTGGGGGGGATAATGATTTAAATAAATGTTTTTATTTAATTTATTTAAAAGAGGAATAGGGGGATTTAATTAAATAAATAGATTTTATTTATTGAATTGATTTGTGGATTTGATTTAATGAATTAATTTAAAATAAATTGGATAATTTATTTAATTAATAGAAGAATGTTTGGGAATAAATTAATTAAATATTAATTTAATTAACTGATGGCTAGTGGATTTTTAATCAAATAAATAGCGAATATTTATTTAATTAAGCTGGACAGATTTGTGTGACTACATATAATGTTTGTGTCCCAAATATACGATATAGGTTATCCAACTTGGAATAAAGGTGAGGTAGACATTATAGACAATCCATCAAAATGTACCCTTTATTGTCATCATGTGTGTAAACAAATAGTTATGAATGCGGTTTTAAATTATAATGCATTTGTGTATCCTTGTTGAATGGAGCGTGTGAATCAGTATATAATGAATACATATTATAAAGTAGATATCTATAATACATATATATACTAGATTTCTATAATGCAAGCAGATTCACATATTATATCAACCCTCACATTATAATGCAAGTAGATATAATATCTAGTATCAATATATACAAGTTCCAATATCTATTATATGTGTATGCAAGTGAATACATATTTACACCCACTAGCTAGTATCAACCCTCACATTTGGAAGAAGATTCACAAATGTGATTAGGGATTGAGAGCTAGAGGCCGTCCATCGAAGTGTTCTGACTTTTCATGGATGTCTATTATTGTGCTAGATAGTGAACTTTCATATAAAAAAAGTATGACCTCTTATGGATGTTTCCCTTGCCCTACTTGTTGCCCACAAGTAGAACCACACTTGTTGGTTGATAGCACAAATCCTTGTTACTAGTATCCCAGGGTTGAAGATAGAGCCTTAGGTGCCATGGTATTTGGATTCATTTCTATTGTTGGTTGTCAGGACTTAGTACCAGTATAAGAGACCTTCCATGTCACAACCCTCCTTTATCACTTTTGGATTTAAAATACAAACTCTATTATATTTTTGGATAAGCTATTTAAATGATTGAATGAATATTATAAAAGGATAAAACAATAAAACACACACACACACACACATGGAAAATATACATTATTTTTATTTATTTAATTTCCACATCGAATTATGACACATGTTGTAGGGAGAATAAGAAGCTTCTAGAGGATTCTCCACCACCTTGCATGTAACTCCTCCACTAAGTCTAATCAATTTGCATGAAGTCCAAAATTGGGAAAGAATCTCCTTTTTAATTAAATTTTCTAGATAATGGAAGAGGGGGGAATTTTCTTATAAATGATATGCAAGTTTTCAAAAATGGGAGTTGGTGATTCCTTGAAGAAATTCTTCTCTCAAGTAATTGTTTTTTTTTGGTAGTGATATTTCATTTTTGGGAGAATAGCTAAGGTTGCTTTGGAGGATTGTTTTCAAGCTTGAAGGATCAAGGGAAGCTAATTGAAGGATTCATAGGGGATTCTACAACAATTGCAAGTATCCAGGTTCTTTTAATCTAGTTTTATTTTATTTTGAATCATGCATCTTATTCTTGCTGTGAATTAGATTAGATCAATCTTGTTTCAATTCCTTGATGAGAATTAGATCAATTTGTTTCAATTTCTTGCTGAGTATTAGATTAGTAAAAGAAAAAAAAAAAAAGAGAATCTTGTTTCAATTCTTTGTTGAAAATTAGATTAGATCAATCTTATTTCCTTCCTCTAATTCATCTCTCTGGTTTTTCGAATAGAAATCTGAATCTCATCCTTTTAATAAGATCTCTCTGAGAATAATAGTTTTTTCTATGAATAATTCTCTGTGATATTTTCATTGATTCCATATATATATTTTTCTATTATCTGGTTATATATCCTCTCTATGAAAAATAGTTGAAATGGAGGAATAGTTTTCGCTGTGAATAATTCTTTGTGATATTTTCATTGATTCCATAAATATTTTTCTATTATCTAGTTATATATTTTCTCTATGAAAATTAGTTGAAATGAAAGGATAGATTTCACTGTGAATAATTCTCTGTGATATTCTCATTTGGTTCCATTAATATTTTGAGTTTGGTTATATATTTTTTCTCTGTGAAAATTAGTTGAAATGAAAGGATAGATTTCACTGTGAATAATTCTCTGTGATATTCTCATTTGGTTCCATTAATATTTTGAGTCTGGTTATATATATATTTTCTCTATGAAAATTAGTTGAAAAGGAGGGATAGATTTCGCTGTGAGTAATTCTCTGTGATATTCTCATTTGGTTCCATTAATGTTTTTATGTCTGGTTATCTGCCTCTCTGGAAATAATAGTTGAAACTGAGGAATAGATCTCTTTGTGAATAACCCTCTATGTTATTCACTCCTGCAAATAAATCCTTATTGTTTACATTAATATTCATCTCTCATATACTGGTTATATAATACTCTCTGTGCTTAAATAATTTAAATTGGAAACCATATATATATATATATAAGTTGTTAAATTATTGCAAGAGAAAATAAAATAAAAGAAAATGATGATGCAACACAGTACGAAGAAATGTACAGTGAAATGATTTGCATAGGGATGCGAGCCGCTGCAGGGAGGGGATGACGTAGTCATGTCGCAGGTTGAGGGGCTACCTAGTGGTGCCCTCCACTAACCTACGACAGTGGCCACAGGGTAGTGGGGGGGACCACAACGGTCCCCTCATCACTGTGGGTCTGCGCCCACAGGCCCGCAGTGGTGATGGGACCTGTGGGCCCTTCCCACTCCCCGGTACCATGCCATTAAACAAAAAAAAAATCAATTTTAAATGTTAAGTGTTAAATCTTTTTTTATATATACATAAATTTTTAGTTTAATTAAATTCTTTATATATATATATATATATATATATATATATATATATATAATTTTAGTTTAATAAAATTTTAAATTAGGTAAAAAATTTTTAGATTTATAATTAGTTTTAGCAATTTATAAATCACAAACTAAACTATACCAAATATTATAAATTAGACCTTTTTTTTAATCCATTTAAGCAATTGATCCATATTAAATGATTTGAAGCTAAATTCTATTTTGGAATTAGTGGCTTTATAAGCGATATCCTCACATGTAATTACACTACCTTCGCCTCATGCAAATTCCTTACATTGATTACCTTTATTGGCATCTCCATCTCCACACAAGTTTCACGTTTAAATATTATTATGCAAGTTTCCTAATCATTATTATTATGCAAGTTTCCCAATCATTATTATTATGCAAAGTTATATTTCAAGTTTTAGTTATGACTTTATTCCATGTAATTCATCAAGTAGTTATCTCAATTAATTGAGCCTTGCAATGTCTAAATTCATAATTATTTTTCAAGCATGATGTTTATCATAAGTTAGAAAATTAAATAAAGGAAGTGGGAAAACCAAAACCAAGTAGCGTTCAATATATACAGTGCCTCTGGGTCACGCTTACGGGTAATGTCGTCGTGTTGAACTACTGCACTTAACACCTAATAAAGCTACATCAACGACGTCTGTGGCATCATCCCTATAAATCGTCAGGGAGTAATAAGGGACACTTGGAAGTTAAAATCCAAGGGGCGGGTAATCCCCCTTGGATCGATAATTTAATAAGATAATTCTAAAATGATCTTTCATTCGTTGAGTTAAACTATAGTAAACCCCTATAGGGATGTTGAGTGAAATGATTTTATGAAATTGACTTAATCTCGAAGAATTATTGTTGATTGACATTTGGTCATGGGTGACGCTTATGATAAGAATTTAGGATCTAGTGTTTTAGGCCACAAGCAATAGGCCATCTTGAGCCTTTGCTTAAGCGCTACCACCGTGGGTAGCAACCACAGAGAAACTGTCTGTGACATTGACCCTAGAAATGGTTGCATACCCACTAATCAGTTTACATCAAACCATAGAGTAGAAAATAGAACTACATACCTTACGCCTTGATCCCGTGCCGAAACGGGTATGTAAGCAGTCTTGGGATGGAGTTGTCCCTAGTACTCAGGCGTTCGTGGGTGGGGTCTAGGCTTGGTAAAAGAAAGAATGAGTAAGAATCCTATTTTGAAAAATAAGATAATTAAATTGGAAAAAGTAATTCAATGCATACTCGGAAGGAATCCCGTATGGATTCGCTTGACTTCCTGAGGCTTTAAGCCAAATTTCGAGGCGAAATTCAAGCCTGTATTATGTTATTTAATTACTCCTAAGGATGGCAACCTCGGTGCACTTCTGTTAGAAGAGTGTAGTCCTTAGTGAGTGGCTCAGGACCCGAATGGTCCCGATGAGTCTAAGTCTCTGGCCAGAGCACCTCCTATCCTGATTGGATAGATGCCTACCCCGTATGGGTAGATGCCTATCCCATATTGGATAGATGAAATCTTATGTCCCGTATGGACCGATGCCTACCCCGTATGGGTAGATGCTTATCCCGTATTGGATAGATGAAATCTTATGTCCCGTATGGACCGATGCCTACCCCGTATGGGTAGATGCCTATCCTGTATTGGATAGATGAAATCTTATGTCCTGTATGGACCGATGCCTAACCCGTATGGCTAGATTCTCATCCCGGATGGATGAATGCCTAATCCAAATGGATGGATGCCCATAGTATGCAATTGAATCAAACACAATGATTAAATTAAACAAAAAAAAGGAATGGTCAATTTTGTTTGGTTAATTAAGGTGGGTTACTACATGTGGTATCAGAGCAAAGGTTCAACTGTAGGCCTTGTGCTCACTTCAATTTACACAACTAAGGGAATGTTTTGCAATGATAGAAATTAAATTTTAAAAATCTTAAATCAAGAACTTACTAAGCGTTTGCTGAGGGCAAGGGTACAATTTCCTGAGTTTGAACAAGGGTAGACCTCTATGTGGCACCCCTAGGATTATATGATGTAATTATTGGAATGAGTTGGTTAACAGATCATCAAGCTAATGTAGATTTCTATAACAAAGTTGTTCAATGCTTGGATGATGAGGGGAAAAGGGTCAAAATCCAAGGAAAGTTTAACCCCATTAATATAGAAACCATATCAACCATGCAATTAAAGAAGGAAAGAAGAAGAGGAGGCCTAATCTATATGGTTGAAATTGATGAAGGAAAAGAGGAAAATACACCAACCTTTGAAAATACCCCTTTCTTAAAAGAATTCAAGGATGTTTTTCTAGAAGAATTACCCAGCTTACCCCCTAAGAGGAAGTTTGACTTTTCTATCGAAGTGCTACCAGGAGCGGAACCAGTATCAAGGGCACCTTACCAAATGAACACAACTGAATTACAAGAGCTCAAAATGCAATTAGAGGAACTCTTAGCTAAGGGATTAATAAGGCCAAGTGTATCACCATGGGGAGCACTAGTTTTGTTTTTTAAGAAGAAGGATGGAACCTTAAGGCTATGCATCGACTATAGGATGTTGAACAAAGTCACCATAAAGAATAGGTATCCCTTACCTCACATAGAGGATCTTTTTGACCAAATGAAAGGAGCAGCAGTTTTCTCAAAGATAGACCTCCGGTCAGGGTACCATCAACTTAGAATTAAGGAGGAAGACATTCCGAAGACAACTTTCAGGACTAGATATGGGCATTATGAATTCATAGTAGTTCCTTTTGGTGTAACCAATGCCCCAACTGAATTTATGAACCTAATGAATAGTGTACTCCATGACTACTTGGATAAATTTGTTTTGGTATTTTTGGATGACATATTGATTTACTCTAGGAATGAGGAGGAACATTTAGTGCACCTACAAATTATTTTGCAAAGGTTGAGAGACCATAAGTTATATGGGAAATTGTCAAAATGTGCCTTCTTCGAGGAAAAGATTCACTACCTTGGGCATATAATATCAAAGGAAGGAATAGCAGTTGATCCAGATAAAATAAAGGCAATAGTAGAATGGCCAATCTCTAAAAATGTTTCAGAGGTAAGAAGCTTTATGGGGCTAGCAGGTTACTATAGAAGGTTTGTGGAAGGATTCTCTAAGATAGCAAACCCCATCACCTCATTACAAAGGAAGGGTAAAAGGTTTGTGTGGACAGAACAAAGTGATAAGACATTCCAAATTTTGAAAGGGAAACTAACTTCAGCACCCATTCTAAAGGTACCAGATCCGAATGGACACTTCACAGTCGTAACTAATGCTTCTATTGAAGGTTTAGGAGGATTACTTGTCCAAGATGAAGGGGTAGTAACTTACGAATCTAGAAAGCTAAAGACTCATGAAGTCAATTATGCACCCCATGACTTAGAGTTGGCAGCAATTGTGCATGCCCTGCAGAAATGGAGACACTTCTTACTAGGGAAGGCCTTTGAGTTAAAGTCAGATAACCAAGGACTAAAGTACATCTTTACCCAACCCCACTTAAATGCCAGACAAAGAAGGTGGTTAGAGTTTCTAAGTGAATATGATTTTGAAATTGAATATATTAAGGGGAAGGAAAATAGGGTGGCAGATGCTTTGAGTAGAAGGAGACACTTGATGACTATAGCAACATTCAAAACTTCTTTCAAAAGGCAAGTAATGGATGAGCAGGGACACAACCCATGGTGTGAGCAAGTCAAATTGACTTTAGAACATGATCCAATTGATCCTAAGGTTGAAGGGTATACATTAGACGAAGATGGGTTGCTCAGATTCAATAATAGAATCTATATTCCTAATTCAGGAAACTTAAGGGATTAGTCTTGTCGGAGGCTCACAATGCCCCTTATTTAGGGCACCTGGGGGTTAACAAACTTTATGTAGACCTAAAGAAGTTATACTTTTGGCAAGGGATGAAGAATGACATAGTCAAGTATGTGGCTAAATGTTTGGAGTGTCAAAGAGTAAAGGAAGAACATAGACATCTAGCTGGATTGTTACAGTTACATGATGTACCTCAACACAAGTGGCAAGTTATTAGCATGGATTTTGTGCAAGGGTTTCCCACGTCACCTTCTAGACATGATACAATAATGGTGGTAATTGACAAACTCACTAAGGTGGCACACATTATACCAGGGAACCTGACGGATGATGCACCTACCTTGGCTAGGCACTTTGTTAAGGAAATATTTAGGTTGCTTGGAATGCCAAAGAAAATCATATCAGATAGAGATGCTAGATTCACTTCAAGGTTTTGGACAACTCTTCAATCAGCTCTGGGAACTCAACTAAATTTTAGCACTGCATACCATCCTGAAACCGACGGTCAAACAAAAAGGACAAATTAGATTTTGGAAGACCTACTTTGCATGTACTGCATGGACCAACAGAATAAATGGGAAGAGTACCTATCTCTGGTAGAGTTTGCTTACAATAATACATATCAAACATCTTTGGGAAAGGCACCTTTCGAAGCATTGTATGGTAGGCCATGTCGAACACCTTTGAGTTGGGATAGTCTTGAAGATAGAGTAATTGTTGGACCAGATATGTTGAAGGAGATGGAAAGGAAAAATAAGGAAATTAGGCAAAGATTGAAGGAAGCCTCAGATAGGCAGAAAAGTTGTGCAGACAAAAACAGGACACCAAGGGAGTTTGAGGTGGGAGAGAAAGTCTTCCTAAGGGTTAGGCCACACAAGAGTTCCATAAGGTTTGGGGAAAAGACCAAGCTTGCACCTCGTTATGTTGGACCTTTTGAAAATTTAGAAAGGATTAATCTAGTTGCATACCGGTTGGCCTTACCTCCCCAGTTGAGCCGAATCCATGATGTCTTCCATGTATCTCTTCTTAAAAAGTATGTACCTGATGAGAAACATATTTTTAATTCGGATGCTTTACAGGTCTAGGAAATGGGAGGAATAATGATAGAGCCATTCAAAATCTTGGAGAGGCGCTAGTGCCAGTTGCGCAACAGAGAGGTTGATCAATGCAAAGTGCAATGGGACCAGTATGATGAAAAGAATGCCACGTGGGAAGATACTAAGGAGATGCAATAGTTGTTTCCTTTTTTGTTTTGATCATGAACTATAGACTCTTTTGGATACATTCGATAAGTGCATCGGGACGATGCACAAATTAAGGGGGGGAGGATGTCACAACCCTCCTTTATCACTTTTGGATTTAAAATACAAACTCTATTATATTTTTGGATAAACTATTTAAATGATTGAATGAATATTATAAAAGGATAAAACAATAAAACACACACACACACACACACACATGGAAAATATACATTATTTTTATTTATTTAATTTCGACATACAATTATGGCACACGTTGTAGGGAGAATAAGAAGCCTCTAGAGGATTCTCCACCACCTTGCATGTAACTCCTCTACAAAGTCTAATCAATTTGCGTGAAGTCCAAAATTGGGAAAGAATCTCCCTTTTAATTAATTTTCTAGATAATGGAAGAGGGGGAAATTTTCTTATAAATGATATGCAAGTTTTCAAGAATGGGAGTTGGTGATTCCTTGAAGAAATTCTTCTCTCAAGTAAATGTTTTTTTTTTGGTAGTGATATTTCGTTTTTGGGAGAATAGCTAAGGTTGCTTTGGAGGATTGTTTTCAAGCTTGAAGGATCAAGGGAGGCTAATTGAAGGATTCATAGGGGATTCTATAGCAATTGCAAGTATCTAGGTTCTTTTAATCTAGTTTTATTTTATTTTGAATCATGCATCTCATTCTTGTTGTGAGTTAGACTAGGTCAATCTTGTTTCAATTCCTTGATGAGAATTAGATCAATTTGTTTCAATTCCTTGCTGAGTATTAGATTAGTAAAAGAAAAAAAAAGAAAAGAGAATCTTGTTTCAATTCTTTGTTGAAAATTAGATTAGATCAATCTTATTTCCTTCCTCTAATTCATCTCTCTGGTTTTTCAAATAGCAATTTGAATCTCATCCTTTTAATAAGATCTCTCTGAGAATAATAGTTTTCGCTGTGAATAATTCTCTATGATATTTTCATTGATTCCATATATATATTTTTCTATTATCTAGTTATATATCCTCTCTGTAAAAAATAGTTGAAATGGAGGAATAGTTTTTGCTGTGAATAATTCTCTGTGATATTTTCATTGATTCCATAAATATTTTTCTATTATATGGTTATATATTTTCTCTGTGAAAATTAGTTGAAATGAAAGGATAGATTTCGCTGTGAATAATTCTCTGTGATATTCTCATTTGGTTCCATTAATATTTTGAGTCTGGTTATATATATTTTCTCTGTGAAAATTAGTTGAAATGAAAGGATAGATTTCATTGTGAATAATTCTCTGTGATATTCTCATTTGGTTCCATTAATATTTTGAGTCTGGTTATATATATATTTTCTCTATGAAAATTAGTTGAAAAGGAGGGATAGATTTCGCTGTGAGTAATTCTCTGTGATATTCTCATTTGGTTCCATTAATGTTTTTATGTCTGGTTATCTGCCTCTTTGGAAATAATAGTTGAAACTGAGGAATAGATCTCTTTGTGAATAACCCTCTGTGTTATTCACTCCTGCAAATAAATCCTTATTGTTTACATTAATATTCATCTCTCATATATTGGTTATATAATACTCTCTGTGCTTAAATAATTTAAACTAGAAACCATATATATATATATATATATATATATATATATATATAAGTTGTTAAATTATTGCAAGAGAAAATAAAATAAAAGAAAATGATGATGCAACACAGTACGAAGAAATGATTTGCATAGGGATGCGAGCCACTGCAAGGAGGGGATGACGTAGTCATGTCGCAGGTTGAGGGGGTACCTAGTGGTACCCTCCACTAACCTACGACAGTGGCTGCAGGGTAGTGGGGGGGACCACAGCGGTCCCCTCATCACTGTGGCCTGCGCCCACAGGCCCGCAATGATGATGGGACCTGTGGGCCCTTCCCACTCCCCGGTACCATGCCATTAAACAAAAAAAAAAATCAATTTTAAATGTTAAGTGTTAAATCTTTTTTTATATATACATAAAGTTTTAGTTTAATTAAATTCTTTATATATATATATATATAATTTTAGTTTAATAAAATTGTAACTTAGGTAATTTTTTTTTAGATTTATAATTAGTTTTAGCAATTTATAAACCACAAACTAAACTATACCAAATATTATAAATTAGACCTTTTTTTAAATCCACTTAAGCAATTGATCCATATTAAATGATTTGAAGCTAAATTCTATTTTGGGATTAGTGGCTTTATAAGTGATATCCTCGCATGTAATTACACTACCTTCGCCTCATGCAAATTCCTTACATTGATTACATTTATTGGCGTCTCCATCTCCACACAAGTTTCACGTTTAAATATTATTATGCAAGTTTCCTAATCATTATTATTATGCAAGTTTCCCAATCATTATTATTATGCAAAGTTATATTTCAAGTTTTAGTTATGACTTTATTCCATGTAATTCATCAAGTAGTTATCTCAATTAATTGAGCCTTGCAATGTCTAAATTCATAATTATTTTTCAAGCATGATGTTTATCATAAGTTAGAAAATTAAATAAAGGAAGTTGGAAAACCAAAACCTAGTAGCGTTCAGTATATACAATGCCTCTGGGTCACGCTTACGGGTAATGTCGTCGTGTTGAACTACTGCACTTAACGCCTAATAAAGCTACATCAACGACGTCTGTGGCATCGTCCCTATAAATTGTCAGGGAGTAATAAGGGACACTTGGAAGTTAAAATCCAAGGGGCGGGTAATCCCCCTTGGATCGATAATTTAATAAGATAATTCTAAAATGATCTTTCATTCGTTGAGTTAAACTATAGTAAACCCCTATAGGGATGTTGAGTGAAATGATTTTATGAAATTGACTTAATCTCGAAGAATTATTGTCGATTGACATTTGGTCATGGGTGACGCTTATGATAAGAATTTAGGATCTAGTGTTTTAGGCCACAAGCAATAGGCCATCTTGAGCCTTTGCTTAAGCACTACCACCATGGGTAGCAACCACAGAGAAACTGTTTGGGACATTGACCCTAGAAAGGGTTGCATACCCACTAATCAGTTTACATCAAACCATAGAGTAGAAAATAGAACTACATACTTTACACCTTGATCCCGTGCCGAAACGGGTATGTAAGTAGTCTTGGGATGGAGTTGTCCCTAGTACTTAGGTGTTCGTGGGTGGGGTCTAGGCTTGGTAAAAGAAAGAATGAGTAAGAATCCTATTTTGAAAAATGAGATAATTAAATTGGAAAAAGTAATTCAATGTGTTGGGTCTCAAATCAACAAATTGGATAGGTTCTAAGGAAATACCAACCCCTATGATCAAGCCCTCCAATTAACTTGGCCAACTTATAGAGTGAACCTATTTGGTTACTAACTCTCTCACTTTAGGCTCTGCAGGACCTACGCGAGTATACCTACTCACTAGTTGTTCCTTCAACTAATGTTTTTTATAGCAGATTTAGTGTCTTAATCTGATATCTCTTATTCTCAGAATGGCATAAGTTTCTTAAACAGACTGATTTCAGATGTGTGTATTGATCTATGTATCTTACAAAAGTATATATGTTACACTTTGGCTAAATTACCTACTATACCTGATGCTCTGCAAAAAGGATTAGAAAATCTGTTTGATGGCAACACACACAAGAGCACAAGAAACAAACGTTAGTGTTAGCAACAAAAGATTATCCTAAACAGGCATATCAAGAGAGATATTAAGCATGAAATAGAAAGCATATAAACATAGAATGAAATAGCTAATCAAGATGCTCATAGTTGCTCCTCCCTTGTTCCTCTCCTCTCCAAGTCCCAAATGAGTGTAGCTCTCAGCTTTTAGCACTAGCCATGGATGCCATATGGAGATTCAAGATGGTTGAATATGATAAGCAAATACTATGCAAGAGTAGATAGTGATGCTATGAAAAAGCTCTATGCTAATGCCAGTATAACAACAATACTCTAAATGCTTTTCTTTGCTTGAGGAGAAGGGTTCTATTTATAGAAGAAATGGGGAAATGAAGGGTTAAGATTGAGCAATCTTAACAAGGGTTAGGATTGAAAGTTGGGGATCCATGTGCACAATTGGCACCAATAAAATGGTGACAAGTTTCAACATAGGATTGGGTTGAGAGAAGAGGTTGGAGGCATTAAAGGCCTGAGAAGACCTCATGGTTATCTAGAAGGTAAGGGTCAAGTCTAAATTAAGATTACCCATTGGATTAAGAGTTAATCCAAGGATAAACCTTTGTGCAAATGATTAAGAGATAATCATGGTCAAAACATTAAAGGCTTGATGAGACCTTTGGGTTGGGTAGAGGTTGAGTCAAAACAAATGTTTTAACCATGTGGGAGGGTTGAATTAACCATTAATGGTTATTGGAGACTTTGGGGATTAAGTGGTTGAAGGTTGAAAGCTTTCAAAGGTTATCCAAGACTTTGAGGGTTAATTTGTTGAACACACAAAGCATTAATTGCTTTTCAAAGACTTTGGAGTCTTTGAGAAGTGACTCCAATTTGCTTAGGAATGTGACAATATTTAGGGGATGGATTAGGCTAATTAGGAAGGGTTTAGAAGAATCTAGAAGGGGTTTAGGCATACAAGTGGATTTTGTAGGAAAATGCAAGTGGGAGAAATTTTGGTATTTTCAATTAAAATAAAATCATTTATTTCAATTAAATGGTGTAATTTGCATTTGGATAAATATTCAAATAAATATTAATTTATTTAAATGAGAAAAATGAAGATAAAGCATTAAAATGCTTGAAGACTTTGAGGGAAACCATTAAAGGCTTGAAGACTTTAAGGAAAACCATTAAAGTCTTAAGAAGATTATAGAAGGAAGCCATCGAGTTTGAAGACTTTAAAGCCATCAAGTTTGAATACTTTAAGGGAAACCATTAAAGGTTTCAAGTGGGTGAGGATAAATAGGATTTTAAATAAATAATTTATTTAAAATAGTTGTGCAACTTGCTTTTGTAGGAAAATACAAGTGGGTGGAGGATAAAGGTGATTTAAATAAATTATTTATTTAAAATAATTGTGCAACTTGCTTTTGTAGGAAAATACAAGTGGGTGGAGGATAAAGGTGATTTTAAATAAATGATTTATTTATTTAAATGTGAGAGGTGGGATTTTGGGGGTTTTAAATAAATATTAATTTATTTAAATGTGAGAGAAGATTTAATTAAATAAATATGATTTATTTATTTAATTAATGGTCTGAATTTGGTTAAGTGAATTAAATCAAATAAATTGAATAATTTATTTAATTAATAGGAGAAGAGGGTTAAGATGAATTAATTAAATATTAATTTAATTAATTATTAATTGATGGTTAAATAATCAAATAAATACTAAGTATTCATTTAATTAAGTGGACAGATTTATGTGACTACATTTGCCCCTCTTTGAGACGGTGCAGTTTATCGCGTCGTTTCAAAGAAAGAAAAATAGGTGTGAAGAAATGCCCCATAAAATGTAAATTTAATGGGTGGTATGCCCCCTCGAGGGATGGGCCGAATTTTTTTGAAAAATCGGGCGATCTCTCGAAAAAGAATGAAAAGCGGAGGGGAGGTAGAATAGAAGAAATTAGAACTAATGATGAAAGAATGGGAGAAAATGGAGTGAATATGAAGAAACAACAAGCCAACGAGTACCCTGAGGTCATGCAAGAGATACATAGCAGATGTAGTGTGGGGTTTGGATTGATGCTATACAATTGATCAAAATTGGTTGCACAATCTGGTGCAATCGGTTGAATTGCCCCGGTCAAGTCAAAGCGTGACAGTTGATGTCAGTTGGTCGCTTGAACATGATAAAGTCTGAGTAAGTGAATCAAAGTGACCTGATGGTGACTTAGACAATTGATGTAATTGTCCGATGAAGTCAAGGTATATGAAGCAAAATACTCGTTGAGACGTAGACAATTGATGTAATTGTCCGATGTGATTGTGTTTGATTGGTTTGATCAATTGATAATGTGTGCGTGTGATGGATGGTTGTGGGGAATCATGGCAACCCCGTTGAGACTAGGTCATTGTGATAAATGCCTGATGTAGTCTAGGATTACCATAATCGATTACCTGTTGAGACCCAAAGATACTTGATCAGAGTATCTGTTGATAGTCTAGGTGTGTGGGAGTCGATGTATCTGTGTAGATAGAGTAACTGGCTTAATTTTGTGGATGAGTGAGGATGGGAAGCGATGAAGGGATTAGGATGATGTTGATGATCAAGATAGGGAGGGTGAGGGGGGATTTGATGTTAGATAGAAGATATGGAAAACCTATGACTCATTCCTATGGAAGAAGAGGAAAATAGAGTATGCATTATTATGACTATGTATGCATGATATGCAGCTATTATGAATGTATGGATGGTTGGAATGCAACGAAATGCAGTATATATAGATGAGATGGAATGACGATCCATAGTGCTCTATTTTCATCATTGAGCTTTAAAATGTTGTAAGAAAATACAAGCAACTTGACATAAAGATTCAAGATGACCAGAGTATTTCTTACATGGATTTTTATATAGCAAGTTAATACAAGCAACTTGATATAATGGATCAAGTTGACCTGAGTATTGCTTGCGGAACAGATAAGGATTATCTCCTTTCATGCATGACTTGGAACGTCCTCCTTGATCTTAGGCTGATCATATCCTGAGACAAGTGCATACCGTAATAAGAGATAAAACCTTTATCCAGTTTGGATGAGGTAGGAGGAACCAAAGAAAGAGAATTGTACCTGCAAACAAACAATATATACATAAAGAATAAAGAATATGGATCCTTGGTAATGGTTCATGCTCATATGGTCGAGGTATACGCTGTAGTCAGCAAGCCGTAATGATCTATGACTGCATTTGGCATAAGATCACGTAGCTTAGTGAACTTCCCACGTAGACACCATTAGTACATGCCCCAGTACTTCATCGGAAATAATGCGTAAATGATACAAAACAATGCTGCAAGATCCTGATACAGATAAACAAATGAATTACTCACGAATCAACCAAGCATTTGATAGCTTAACATAATTTTCTTGTCAAAGAAAACGTCACTTTTGTCTTTGTTTTGGTAAGGAAGGATGCATCCTTGTTTTTAAAGACAGTTTCTGATTTGTTGGATGTGGATTGTGTGGTCGATTGATAAATGGTCATTGTGTGAGTACTGTGTTAATGTTCGTTTTGCATCTGCTTGAATGAATATGTACAAGGTGTTGTCATGTTTTTGGGTGATTTTCGATGGTTTTTCCGATGTTTTTGGATTTTGTGTAATAGTTTTTGAATATTTGTGGATTTTGTGAGTCATTTTTGAATGTTTTTGATATTTTGCGAGACATTTTTGAATGTTTTTGTATTTTGCAAGACATTTTTGAATGTTTTTGTATTTTGCGAGACATTTTTGAATGTTTTTGGATTTTTGATGATTGTTTGAATGAAGAACTTAATGAATCATAAGACAATGTAGAATCCACTTCCATCAATAGGTTAAAGGCATTGCCCCCAGTTTTAGACATGACTATGAAAAAGCGGGATGCAAGATGTATGGAGTACTATCATAATTGCAGAGGAATAACAAGCCATGGTTGATGGATGGATGGATGTATGTATGAAGTAGATGTGATCGCCACAAGTCTGAAAGATAATGGAGCCATAGCCTTTACGAGTGGCGCCTGTTTGCCAGGTTTTCACCATCGTTCTTACCCAAGGTGCCACCGGAGTGGTTGTTCACCGTTTGGATGCATGATTTTTCTTTACTTTTTTGAATGTTTTTATATTTTCTTTAGGACATTTTTCTGAATGTTTTTTTGGTATTTTCTGATAGGCAGGGGAGCCTGATGCTCTGTACAGCTTATGTGTAAAACCGTTTGAGGTGCATGCTGTTGATTGGATCTGCGAGCGGTTCTCCGTCTGATGTAGCCAACTGATATGCCCCGGACCGAAATACAGCAGTGACAACATATGGGCCTAGCCAATTTGATTCAAACTTGCCTTGATGTTCTCTGTTTGGTTGGTTGCGAGGATTCTCTCGAAGAACAAGATCACCTACCTCAAATGTACGAGGTCTAACTCGGTGATTGTAGCTTCTACTCATGCGCTGCTGATAGGCTTTGAGATGGTTGTATGCAGCTTGTCGCTTCTCATCAAGTAGCTCCAAGTCCTGAAGGCGTGAGACTCTGTATGCGTCATCATCAATGAGATTATGCAAGGAAACTCGTAATGATGGTATCTCAACCTCAATAGGTAAGATAGCTTCGGCACCATAGACCAATGAATAAGGAGTTGCACCTGTAGGGGTCCGAATGCTAGTTCGATATGCCCATAGCGCTGGATTCAATTGAACATGCCAATCACGGCCGGCATCATTGACTGTCTTCTTTAGGATCCTCAATATGTTTTTATTGGATGCTTCGGCCTAACCATTGCCTTGTGGGTAATAGGGAGTGGAAAAGCGGTGTTGGATATGAAATTTATCACAAAGCTCACGGACATCCTGATTTTTGAAAGGAAGACCGTTATCTGTGACAATGGACATGGGCACACCATACCGACAGATGATGTAATTGAGGATGAATGAGGCGATCTGCTTGCCGGTGACTTGGGTAAGTGGAACAGCTTCGATCCACTTGGTGAAATATTCGGTGGCGGTAATAATGAATTTATGGCCATTGGATGAAGATGGATGGATTTTACCCACAAGATCAAGACCCCATTGACAAAAAGGCCATGGTGTTGTGATTGGTTGCAGTTCTTGAGCTGGTGCATGTATTAGGTCGCCATGAACTTGACATTTTTTGCATTTCCTGACAAAGTAGTAGGAATCCTTTTCCATAGATGGCCAATAGTATCCAGCTCGCAGGAGTTTCTTGGCGAGTGATGGACCACTTGAGTGAGTCCCGCAAATTCCTTCATGTACCTCTTCCAAAGCCTTTGTTATCTCATCTTGTTCCAGACATCGAAGGAGAGTACCATCAAGACTACGTCGGTATAGGGTTTCAGCAATAATGGTATATCGAGCAGTTTGGCGAATGAAGGTTTTACGTTGATTATTTGATTGGTTGGGAGGAAGGGTGTGATCACAGAGATAAGTGTAGAACTCACCATACCATGGGGATTCAGAACCAACAAGGCGACATATCATTTCGGATTCGGGGATATCATAAGCGGGAATCCAAAGCTGTTCTACCAAGAACTCGTAGTGTGTTGAATTCTGTGGAAGATCTAGTAGAGATGCGATGGTAGCCATAGCGTCAGCAGCTCGATTCTGATCTCTTGGTATCTGCTCAAAAGTGATAGTAGTAAATGATGTCTTTAGACTGTCCACCATTTGCTTGTATGGCATGAGTTTATCATCTTTGGTCTGATATTCATCGGTTGCTTGTCGAATGACTAGTTGGGAATCGCCATATACTTGCAATTCTTTTAATTTCCATTTTACGGCTAACCTGAGTCCTGTGATCAAGGCCTCATACTCTGCTATGTTGTTTGTGCATGGAAATGTGAGCCTGTAAGACTTCGGGATGCTATCACCTTGAGGTGTGATAAACAGAATGCCTGCCCCCGAGCCGTGCCTAGTGTATGAACCATCAAAATATAGCTTCCATGGTTGTACTTCTGTGAGCATGAATATCTCTTCATCTGGAAAATTGGAAATGAGGGGATGATCGCCTATGAGTGGTGCATCGGCCAACTGATCTGCAATGACCTGCCCTTTGATAGCTTTACGGTCCACATACTCGATGTCAAATTCACTTAGAATCATCACCCATTTGGCCAAGCGACCTGTCAATGCTGCTTTGCTGAGTAAGTACTTGAGTGGATCAATCTTTGCAATGAGTTGTACCTTGTGTGTTAATAGATAGTGCCGCAATTTAGTGGCTGCCAGGATTACTGCTAGGCAAGCTCGCTCAATAGGTGTATAATTGAGTTCATAGCCAACCAGTGTACGAGAGATGTAGTAAATAGCACACTCTTTTCCTTCTGCATTATGTTGTGCTAGTAGTACACCCAATGCTGTACATGTTGCTGAGATATAGAGTAACAACGGTCTACTTGGATCTGGTGGCATCAACAAGGGTGGATTCATGAGATATTCTTTAAGTGCCTGAAATGCTTGCTGGCATCTGTCATCCCATTGGAAGCGTATGTTCTTGTGTAGCAGGTGTGTGAAGGGGTGACACTTATCAGCCAATTGTGCAATGAATCTGCGGATGGATTGAAGCCGCCCTTGTAGTGTCCTTAGCTGACTGATATTCTTTGGAGGTGGCATGTCCATGATTGCCTTAACCTTTGCTGGATCGACCTCAATACCTTTGCTTGAGACAATGTATCCTAGAAGCTTCCCGGAGGTCACTCCGAAGACACATTTCTTTGGGTTGAGTCGAACATGATATTGTTCCAGTCTATCAAATATTTGATCTAAGATGTGAAGATGTCCTTCTCTAGTAAGTGATTTTGCTAGTAAGTCATCCACATAATCTTCCATCATAGTATGCATCATGTCATGGAAGATGGTGGTCATTGCTCTTTGATAGGTCGCTCCTGCATTTTTTAGACCAAAAGGCATTACATTCCAGCAGTATGTGCCCCATGGACATGTGAAGGCTGTCTTATGTTGATCTTCGGGTGCGATCTTTATTTGATTGTATCCTGAAAAGCCATCCATGAGTGAAAGCATGGCATGTCGTGCTGTCAAATCTACTATGATGTCGATATTTGGTAGAGGGAAGTCATCCTTAGGACATGCCTTATTCAGATCTCTGAAGTCTGTACAAATGCGGATGCCCCCTTTTGGTTTGCCAACTGGTACAATGTTGGAGATCCATTCTGCATAATCAATTGGTCTAATGAAACCAACATCCAGGAGTTTCTTGAGTTCTGTTTTGACTAGCACGGCAATCTGAGGATGCATCTTACGAAGCTTCTGCTTGACAGGTTTGGCTCCTTTTGCTACTGTGAGATGATGCATGACTAAATCAGGATCAAGCCCAGGCATGTCTGCATATGACCATGCAAAGTTGATCTGACGCTGTTGGAAGAACTCTATAAATTGAGGTTGTTCCTCTGGAGTGAGAAGAGATGCCAGATGTATGATATGAGGGTTTTCAGGAGTCCCCACATTGTATTCTTTGGTCTCCTCAATGAGGATCGTTGATCGTTCCTGTTGTGTATTAGCAGGGAGAATGTCAAACCCTTCATCCTCAGGCGCCTCAGAGAGGTTTTCACCGTTGGATACGCTCTTTCTTTTTACTTTTGTTGGATCAAACAGTGCCACAGTGTGGTTTTCACTAGAAGATCCATGTTTTAATGTTATATTTTTGCAGCTGAAGGGTTTGGCATCCGCCCCGAAGTATGCTGCGCTATTAAGTTCAATGGCGAATCCAGCTTTGTGATCCCCGCTTGGTAGATTATCCCTTAATTCCAAAAAGTCAATGATAGCCTCATCGTTTTGGAAGATGTCAAGACATGGGGGATTTGGTTGGTTCCATTCAATGAGTTCAGGGTGGATAATGGGCATTACTTCATCGATTAAGTTAAGTGCGGGAGATGTATCAGTGAGGGTTAAGACAGTGTGGTGAAGGTCGTTGATGGTACTCTCCCTGTCAGAATCCGGCGTAGGATGAGACGTAGGGTCTGTGGAAGATGTTTCCAGCTCAGGTACCCAAGTGGTCTTTATCTGTGCTTCTCCGTAAACAGGAATGTCTTTGCGTGGCGGAGGTGGTGATGTGTCTTCCTCATCTGAAGTATTAAGTTGCACTGAATCGAATTCCCACTCATGTGAGTCGGTCTCTGAATCACTTTCCAACATCTGATTGCTATACCATACTGGGATGTCTTTGGAGTTAAATACTGCAGGCGTGATTGGTTTATGTATCTTTGTGGTGATCGGTGCTGCAGGAATCATGATGGGGTTTAAAAGATCTGTCACTGGAAGTATCGGCAGTGTTGATTTAGTGACTTCTGCTGGAATTACTGGTGCCATAGATGTTGCTGCGGGTTCTGATACAGTTGCTGCTGTTATTGGTGTTATTGACGGGATTACTGGTTCGATTGGTGGTATGTTTGGCACTGGTGATGGTTGTGGTGGGGTTGTGAGCCTCGATGGGGCAATGGCAATATTGCTTGATGGTGCTTTGATTATGAAAGGTATCCTCTTTGCAGTAGGTGGGCAAAATGGTTTGCTGGGTTTTCCTTTGAATCTGAGTTTAGGAAGGATCTCTTTTTCAAAGCCAAGGCCTGTATTACCTTTGGGCTTGAATTCTGGTAGTAGAGGTTCGTGTCGTCCTTGTTTGCAGTATCCCAAAGCACTCTGACCATCATATCCCATTCTTTGCATAATGAGGAGGCCTTTGCCATATTGTTCCGTAGGAAGTGTAACTTGCGGTTTGTCAGTGGTGATGGGATCTTTATAGATCCAGTCCGCCAGGTCCTCATCTTGTGTTTCTTCCTCTTGACTCTTTCCAAGAATGAAAGGAGTTAAGGCACATGCAGGCGTGATTAGTGGTTGCTGGAGTAACTGCTGTGGTTTACCATGTGTTCTAGGAGAAGTGGGCATTTGTCCCACACAAAAGAGCTGACTCAAGTTGTATTCTCCAGGACCTTCCTCTGCGACTTTCATCTTAAGCTTTTCTTGCTTGGGTATAGGGGTGTTCGAACTGGCAAGAGAGGTGGGATTTACATATGATGTGGAGGAAATGGCTTCCCTATTATTAGGAACAGTAATCTCTGGTTGATGGCTGATATTATGGCAAAATGCAAAGGGATTTGCATCACCCAGGATTGTGATCTCTGCACCGTTATGTGGGAACTTGATACATTGATGGTAGGTAGATGGAACGGCTTGCATGGCATGTATCCAAGGTCTCCCTAATAATAGATTATATGGCAGAGGAAGGTCCAGAACCTGACAAATTATGTGTTTTACCACAGGGCCCACTCGGATTGGTAGTACCACAGCTCCTTTGGATGAACGCTCTGCATCATCATAGGCCTTGATGGTGATCTTCTTGCGAGGATCCACTGATTCTATTGCATATCCCAATGCTGTGACCAACTGTAGTGTACAAATGTTTAGGCCTGCTCCATTATCTATCAAGACTCGCTTGATCCTGTGTTGGTTGACAAAGCCTTCAATGTGGAGTGAGGCGTTATGAGGTTGCTGGAACGAAGAGTTGTCACTTTCGGAAAAAGTGAGACAAGGTGATGACTTTAGATTTCCAACCATGGCTTGAAATTGGTCTGTGTTCAGGTTTGCAGGGACTGACGCCTCTTGGAGTGCTTGATCCAAGATTGTTTTATGAGATGGCGATAGGCGTAATAGTTCTAAAATGGATATGAGCGCAGGCGTTTTGTCTAATTGTTCCACAAGATTGTACTGCTTTGGATTGGAGGTGGTGCCTTGTGGAGCTGCCTTGATGGTGACCTTGCCACGACGTGTAACAACATTGCAATTTGAGGTGGGATTTTTGAAGGTTATGGTTGCAATTTGTTCACTGGCATCATACAGGTGATTTACAGTGTAGTTATACGCAGCCTGCGTATAATCAGTGGTATCAGGACCTCGTCTGGACGTGGAAGGACCCCTTTGATCTTGTGATGGAAGTGGATTTTTGAACATCTGATGATCATTATTGGTTGTTTTTGGGTCATGCCCTTCAATTTCAATTTCTCCTCGGTCAATAAGATCCTGAATGAGATCTTTCAATCGGTGACAATTACTTGTCTTGTGTCCTCTTCCTTGATGGAATTCACAATGTTCAGTATCTCTCCACCATGCCGGTTTGACCTGAGGCTCATAATTTGATAACTTAGGTAGAGTGATCAAATTCTGAGAAATGAGTTGTCGCATCACTGTTTCAATGGGTTCCCCTAAGGGAGTGTATGTGTGTTTTTGTTTTTGTGGACGGGGTCTTGGTTCATCATGAGATGTGATGCGACCTTGATTAGGAAGAACATTTGTGTTATTTTGAGGTGGAGGATTTTGTCCTGCAAATCGAACCACAGGTTGTGCATTTTGGACAGTCCGAGCATCCACAACTCCATCGTTGACGATATTCTTATTCTTGTTCCAGAAGTTCGGTTTATCGCTATTGAAGCGCGGGCGAGGACCATCTTTTGGTTCATTAAAGATTTTGATGAGTCCTTTTTTGATGAGTGCCCTTTCACATTTTATACCTTTGGTGATCATATCGTTAAAAGAATCTGTATCTTTGACATCCAGGTGAAATTCCATTTCTTCGTTTAAGTTGGAAATGAAAATTTCCACTAGTTCTCGTTCAGGTAACTGAAGAGAACGTCTGCTAGACATTTGGCGCCATCGTTGCAGGAATACTGAGAATAATTCACCTGGTTTTTGTTTGGTGTTGCATAGATCAGCCATGGTGATGTCGCGTTCAATATTATAAGAGTAATGAGATAGGAACTTCTGGATGAGTTCCTCAAATGTTCTTATGCCACCTGGTAGTCGGGAAAACCATGATGTGGTTGTTCCTCCCAAGCTTTGGGGAAAAAGGCGCATTAAGTATGTGTCTTCATATGCAACTTCGAGACAAGCGGAATGAAATTCTCGGACATGATCGCGGGGATCTCCCTTTCCTCTATATTTTTCGAATTTTGGTGTTTTGAACCCGCGTGGAAAGGGTGGCATATAAAGATTCCTATCAAACGGATAGGGACAGATGTCGTTAAGTGAGAATTGATTGGTCTTAACACCACTATGAAGTTGTTGGGCGAGATTCTCGACTTGTTGCCGCAACATCTCCATTTCATTTGGAGGAGGAGGTGGTGGGTTACCTCGAGGGATGTTATATCTGATGGGATCTCTACGCCTTTCCTCCTCATGGCGACTTTGTCTTTCTGATGCTTGTCTTAATTGGGCAAGATCAAAGTCAGAGGGGAGTTTGGCTCCTTCTTGAGCGAGTCTTAAAAAGTGAGCATCCGCATTGCTCCTTAGTATTTCATCAAATAATCTGTTAAAATGAGGATTATGCTGAACCCTTTCGATTGTTGAAGGAGTGGGTGTACCTGGGTTTTCATCATTCCCATTTCCTCCAAGTGCTTCTTGAAATTCATTGAGGTTGTCCTCTTCTTCCTCAATTTCTATTTCTCGTTGCCTTGATCGTGATCGGGTTTGAGCCATTTTGTTTTGCAAGTTTGTTTTGAAGTTAATTGAAGATGATGATGAGTGGTGATAAAATGAAAGATTGATTGGTTGGTGATTTGTGTTGTATGTGGATCTCTAGCACTTTAAGGTAGATGTAACCGAAATTCCTTCTTTGAATTGCTTGCTTGTTTTGATAAGTTTTGATGTGATAAGGTGCAGAGAAATCTGAGATGTGTTACAGATTTAACTACCTAGCAATGAGAGGATTCACTCATGAACTAGTTTTAACCTGCGTAGATGTGTCTCTTAGGATGAGCTTATCCTAGATGTAGAAACAATCTAAAAAGTGATGTGATGTGTTTGATTTCAAGCAATGTCTAAAAAGGAATCGTGGGACAAGAACCTCTTAATGTTTTGAGAGTTGGGATGGATTGATGATGAAGTGATGATGTATGAGTGGGATGATGGATGAAAATGTTTTCAACTTTCAATAAAAACTTTGTGTCACAAATGGAACAAACTCTTCTTCTTCCCTTTCAGGTGTTGGTGGCACTTCTCGAGCTGTGTTGTAGGTGATACAAATGTTTGGGAAGAATTTGGGATTAATCTTTCCTCCTTGATTTTTGGGATAACTCGGAGCTCTATATTGCATAAAAGCTCTGTGGTTCAATGATTCTAAATCAAACTCGTTTGTTTTACCTTGAAGGTATAGACGCATGCGATGTAGAAAGACTCTATGGGAGGAAAAGATTTGTCGATTGATATAGAAGAATTTCCTCCTTTTGATTAAAGCCTTTGAGCTTAGTGGTCTCCTTTTCAAGGTGATACTCTGATGACACTTCTTCTTTCGCAAGATGTGAAGAATGGTCATAAATTTTTGACTCTTTGTTTGTTTGCACTTTGTTTTTGGTATTTTTGGTTGTGTTGACAGATGTTGGATGAATACTTTGTTTTTGGGATTGATTTTCTGATTTTTCTTTGACAAGAAAACAAAGCAAGCACACAAACATAAGATTGTAGCCTCAAAGGCACAAATGAGTATGGGTCTAGATCAACCCAATCCTTGGACTTGTTTTTGACCCTTCCTTTAGATTTATTTTAAGGTGTAATTCCAAAGCCTGAAGTCGGCTCAATTTGCACTATGTCTATAAAACGAACACACTTCAAACACTCTTTATCCCTAAGGTCAAATGGCCAGTTGTGATAAATTTAGCCCACATCTTGATATTTCTTCGACTTTGGTACTACATACCTTATCAATCCCGCCGTGGCAGGTAAGGATGTGATATACTAAGTCTTGCACGAGCATAACAAATAGATGATCCCTATGATGGGGGAGTCACCACTTTTATCAAGCCACAAGTGACCTTTCAAAAAGCTATGTTTCTACTCAAGGAAATATGTATGGTGAGTATCTTGGGAGCAAAACCATCTATGCTCTTGCACTAAATTATACCTCAAATATCCTCAATCAATAGAACAGGTGGGCTACTACTTAAAGGTGTTTAGTCATGTTCGATGGCTTTGGACATAAGTTCATTCTGCAGTGACTCACTTAAGAGCCTTGTAACTGGTGGTGGGGCCCATTTGTCCTTTCGGCCAGTTACACTGTAGGAACAGCTATACCCAAGGCTACAGCTTTCGCTCTCACCTGATTTCTATAGCGGCTCGAAGGATTTACCGCTCGAGGTCGTTCCCAAGAGTATCGATCCCTTGGCAGGCCTCTCTTAAAAAGATAAAATGTGAGTGTTACTAACACTTTTCTCTTGCACCTAGGACCACGAAAGCCAAGGGAGAGGATAGTGTGTGTTAGAAGTAGGACCACTCGACCAACTCTTTGCACAAGTGTGCCAAGCACGAAAAACACCTGTTCTTTTTAATCTATCATTGCAATGTGATCTAACTATTTGGAGATGTTGCTCCAACAATCATGGTGTTCTTTTTAATTTTCAAAGACAATTGTTTGAGTAAACTAGAATTTGAAAATCCTGGTCAACTTAATGAAAAACACGTTTGCATGAAGTAAAATTGCTTTGAAAATGAGACAAGTTGATTGTGAATTTTATTTGCACCAAAAATGGAAGTGTGGATTGTGAGTTTTATCTTGATGCAAGAAATAAAATTTGCCTTGTTGATTTTAAGCACCAAAACGAAGTTTGTTTCCTAACTTGCAAAAAAAATAAAGTTGTTTTTGTATAAGTTTGTGGTTCTTTTTACCTTTGAACAATGAAATTCTTTTTAAGAGCCCCAAACAAATGTGTGATTCTTTTTTAAAAGCCCAAACTTGAAATGTGAAGTTAATTTTAAACCGAAATAAAAAGTGAATTCATTTTTAAAACCAACTTCAAAAACAAGTTAGTAAAAAAATATAAATCTACTCTTTAATCTAATTTAAATCTGCACAAAAGAGAAAAATAGTTAGTAAAATCCGCCTATTTGGTGGGCTTCTACAAGCCTAAATTTTTTTATTTTTTTTTGGTTTTTTATTTTTTTTGGTTACAAAGTGATTTGTACAACGTTTTGTTACAATAGCGCTAGTCTGCGTTTGAACAGAGGCACTATTTAACACAAACGTATTAAAAGAAAGGGAAAGACAGAGAAGGGAAAAGCACTGAAACAGGGGGAATAGCGCCAAAATAATGCCAAACGCACCAAAACAGTGTCAAAATCGCAACCTGTGTGACATTTTCAACATTCAAACATGTTATTGGTTAAAAAAAAAAATTTGATCTTTTTGGTGTTTGGATTCACGTCGGGTTCACCAAATGATGCTCTGCAAAAAGGATTAGAAAATCTGTTTGATGGCAACACACACAAGAGCACAAGAAACAAACGTTAGTGTTAGCAACAAAAGATTATCCTAAACAGGCATATCAAGAGAGATATTAAGCATGAAATAGAAAGCATATAAACATAGAATGAAATAGCTAATCAAGATGCTCATAGTTGCTCCTCCCTTGTTCCTCTCCTCTCCAAGTCCCAAATGAGTGTAGCTCTCAGCTTTTAGCACTAGCCATGGATGCCATATGGAGATTCAAGATGGTTGAATATGATAAGCAAATACTATGCAAGAGTAGATAGTGATGCTATGAAAAAGCTCTATGCTAATGCCAGTATAACAACAATACTCTAAATGCTTTTCTTTGCTTGAGGAGAAGGGTTCTATTTATAGAAGAAATGGGGAAATGAAGGGTTAAGATTGAGCAATCTTAACAAGGGTTAGGATTGAAAGTTGGGGATCCATGTGCACAATTGGCACCAATAAAATGGTGACAAGTTTCAACATAGGATTGGGTTGAGAGAAGAGGTTGGAGGCATTAAAGGCCTGAGAAGACCTCATGGTTATCTAGAAGGTAAGGGTCAAGTCTAAATTAAGATTACCCATTGGATTAAGAGTTAATCCAAGGATAAACCTTTGTGCAAATGATTAAGAGATAATCATGGTCAAAACATTAAAGGCTTGATGAGACCTTTGGGTTGGGTAGAGGTTGAGTCAAAACAAATGTTTTAACCATGTGGGAGGGTTGAATTAACCATTAATGGTTATTGGAGACTTTGGGGATTAAGTGGTTGAAGGTTGAAAGCTTTCAAAGGTTATCCAAGACTTTGAGGGTTAATTTGTTGAACACACAAAGCATTAATTGCTTTTCAAAGACTTTGGAGTCTTTGAGAAGTGACTCCAATTTGCTTAGGAATGTGACAATATTTAGGGGATGGATTAGGCTAATTAGGAAGGGTTTAGAAGAATCTAGAAGGGGTTTAGGCATACAAGTGGATTTTGTAGGAAAATGCAAGTGGGAGAAATTTTGGTATTTTCAATTAAAATAAAATCATTTATTTCAATTAAATGGTGTAATTTGCATTTGGATAAATATTCAAATAAATATTAATTTATTTAAATGAGAAAAATGAAGATAAAGCATTAAAATGCTTGAAGACTTTGAGGGAAACCATTAAAGGCTTGAAGACTTTAAGGAAAACCATTAAAGTCTTAAGAAGATTATAGAAGGAAGCCATCGAGTTTGAAGACTTTAAAGCCATCAAGTTTGAATACTTTAAGGGAAACCATTAAAGGTTTCAAGTGGGTGAGGATAAATAGGATTTTAAATAAATAATTTATTTAAAATAGTTGTGCAACTTGCTTTTGTAGGAAAATACAAGTGGGTGGAGGATAAAGGTGATTTAAATAAATTATTTATTTAAAATAATTGTGCAACTTGCTTTTGTAGGAAAATACAAGTGGGTGGAGGATAAAGGTGATTTTAAATAAATGATTTATTTATTTAAATGTGAGAGGTGGGATTTTGGGGGTTTTAAATAAATATTAATTTATTTAAATGTGAGAGAAGATTTAATTAAATAAATATGATTTATTTATTTAATTAATGGTCTGAATTTGGTTAAGTGAATTAAATCAAATAAATTGAATAATTTATTTAATTAATAGGAGAAGAGGGTTAAGATGAATTAATTAAATATTAATTTAATTAATTATTAATTGATGGTTAAATAATCAAATAAATACTAAGTATTCATTTAATTAAGTGGACAGATTTATGTGACTACAATACCTACTCTACTAATCCTAATGCTTAAAGGTAAAGGGTAACTGGTATGGTTAAAGGGTTTGTTTACTAATGATTAGTGCCTTTCCTCCTATTTGGGCTACAGAGTCTTATATTTCTTCAGGACTTATTGTGTAAACTTATGAGACAGATTTTAATCCCACCACCTCTCGATGAGTCTGTCAGTTACTGTTTCTTATGAGCTCTACTTCAATGTCTATATTGTAAACTGCTTGAATGAATTTAACCCTAACTTTTAAGAGACCATCCAAGGAAGAAATACAATGAACAATTACAATTCGCGAGTAAATCTTTTTGATCCAAATCTACAATATAAAACACAAAATTTTACTAGAAGAACACGAATAATCTTATCCACTTTTAGATAATATCATAAGCAACTGCCTTCTAAAAATATGTTAACTCTCAACACATATGAGAAAGAAAATGCAGCTAGTTATTTTTGATAAAAAGTTTAAAAGTACAAAATTGCCTCCACCTCTTCTATCTCTATTCCTTCGTTTTTACATTTTACATCACACACATATATGTGGTTGAATGGTTTTCATACCCCTTTGGGTGAAAAGACACCCCCCTTTTAAATAAAAATAATTCCAAATCCCGAAATTACCTTAGTTTATGTAATTAATTGTCACTTTACAAGTTGTTTAGGCATATTAGAGGTGTTTTAAGGCTATTTTATGGGTATATAATGGATAAATGGTCTTTAAATGATGTAAATACCCCATTTGATGCTTCACAATCCATTTTTTATGCCCATTATTGTGTTTATGTTATGGTTTCATAATGTGCAACAAATATAAAACATATTACTTGTACCTATTCAGTATATATATATATATATATATATATATATATATATATTTTCTTGTTCCTTGTCTTGGAATCTGGGATTCTAAAAATTGCAAAATTTAGGGTTCCAACACAATGCATACTCGGAAGGAATCCCGTTTGGATTCGCTTGACTTCCCGAGGCTTTAAGCCAAATTCCGAGGCAGAATTCAAGCTTGTATTATGTTATTTAATTACTCCTAAGGACGGCAACCTCGGTGCACTTCTATTAGAAGAGTGTAGTACTTAGTGAGTGGCTCAGGACCTGAATGGTCCCGATGAGTCTAAGTCTCTTGCCAGAGCACCTCCTATCCTGATTGGATAGATGCCTACCTCGTATGGGTAGATGCCTATCTCGTATTGGATAGATGAAATCTTATGTCCCGTATGGACCGATGCCTACCTTGTATGGGTAGATGCCTATCCCGTATTGGATAGATGAAATCTTATGTCCCGTATGGACCGATGCCTAACCCGTATGGTTAGATGCTCATCTCGGATGGATGGATGCCCAGAGTATGCAATTGAATCAAACACACTAATTAAATTAAACAAAAAAAAGGAATGGTCAATTTTGTTAGGTTAATTAAGGTGGGTTACTACATTCCAAAATGGCAGGCATTTGATATCAACATGGACTACTGATGTATAAATATAGTTAAGCAATTGTACAACATATTTGAAATCAACATGGACTACTTACAATCTATCTGTAAAATCCTAGCTTACACTTTTGGACAACCCAATATTATATTCATGATGCACCTAATTTTATTCATGACAATATAGATAATGGATTAATCCTTCCTTTAACTTCAAATATCTGATTACAAAAAAAGTGAAAAAAATTTAGATGAGGTACATATCATACAAGTAAAAATAAAAACAACATAGAGGCAACCCTCTGTGAAGGGGATAACAATGCTAGAAAAGTTGCGGCGTTAATGTAATTCTTGTTTTTCTTATTTGCTTTGAGGATAACGACCCCTTCTCACACACCCTTCAACGAATGGTAATGAAGAAATGCATAGCACTAAAAAAGGAGAGAAAACTTTCATATTCTTTGATGTCTTTTGTTCAAAACTATATCGGCCTAACCCCCTCCAAATAGCTTCCTAACAAAAAATTTCATCCTTTTTAGTTAACTTCATCCTTGATGAAATCAACTATTCTTTATGGTTCAAACATCCTCCACAATCTATCTTGTCACGTAGAATACCTAGGCATAACAAATATCAAACTACCACCATTCATTGGCCCTATTCCCTCTCTTATGTTGCTTATATGAAGGGGAAGCAAAAAAATTAATGTAAATTGCACCTAGTGATGGCTGATTGGGTAAAATGGACTTGCATGAAAACTTGATAGGGGAGGAAAACTTTTGATAATAGAAACAAATCTAATCCGAGAGATTCAAGGTTCACACCGAGACTCCCAAATGACATTAAAAATATTGCCCTTTGCAGAAGTTCGATGGAATAGTGGAGAGGCCATCTTGGAGTGCCTTGCAGGCACACCAGTGAATACGGGCACTGCCATGCATGCAAATTTTCCACTATGCTTCCTACTAGGCATTGCCACAAGAAGCTTCGTGCAAGTTTTAGGCCCATGCTTCCATATTTTTGCATACATGTTTACAAGAGCATTTCTAACTATCATATATGATGATAACTAATATAACTATCTTTAAAGAATTATAAATAAAATACATGAAAAAATATCTATAAACAAAATTTAAAATTAAACATACTATAACCTACACCCATTAAGGTTAGCTTTGGAATTTCCCCTTTAAATATTGCAGCACTTTCATGGGCTTATTTTTGGGATTTGAAATTTAATTTATGAATGCTAAAGTAAAAATACAAACCTCAAAATAGGAGCAATAGTTCCTAATAGTTACAAACTGAAGTTATGTGGCAAGAAACTGTGAACCGATGACATTGGTAGTTTGTATTTGGAAGAACCAATGGTAGAAACATGAATGCTTCAAAGGTTCGCATGATTTGATATATCTTTTAGTTTAAGTTCCTTGATTTAGTATATTGACTATATTGTTCATATTGTTTTTTTTTTTAACTAATAATCATGAATAATACGCAGCAGAGATACAGACGTTGCAATAACTAAAATAAATCTTATTTGAAATATCCACATTTGCTGGCTTTTTTTTGTAGTGTAGCTACCAATTGCTTCATGTCTCGTTCCAAGAGAAACTACGATAAATATACTGTAATCTTGTCCAAAAACAATCTAAGCTCTTATCTTCACCAAGAAAAAGTATATTATGTTTTGTGTTTCTCTATTTAATAGAACTTAAAATTAGAGGCTAGTCTACCTTAGGATTCATAGACGGAAAGTCTAAGATTTTCTTAAATTCTTTCTATATGATCTAGTAGATGGTTCACAGGCTCTGCAAAAACCTTTTCATAGTTAGTTTTCAAATATAAAAATGTCATCTAATGTTTGATTTACAGAGTGTAGCACAACTTACTTGATTTGAAACAACTCCTTCATCTATCAAATTGAAACTTCTTTTATTTCCTATATAATCTAAAGTTTCAAAATAGTTAGAAAAATACATTCTACAAAGGTCCCCATGCATATATCAGATACAAATGTATCCTTGGACAACCCTACCCTAAATTGAAAAAGTGGGAAAAATAATGGTATAAGAAACGATGATGAGATACATTAAAAGTAAAAACCAACAGAGTGAAATTTCCCAAAAGAGCTTTGAAACAACATAAAATGTAGAGAAAATTGAAGGCAGACATAACTTTTTATATCGTAAGTAGGAATGACCATGTTTGTGAGCATTTGATGCAGGCATAAACATAGTCCACTATATGAGGTGACCATTATGTCTTTGCACTTCCATGCGTTACATACTTTGCACTGCATATGTTTCAAAATCTACTACAATACGTTTGGATTCCTCACTCCATGCTGCAACTGTAGAAGACGCTTCTCGGCGTAATAATCATCCTTCCATTATGCTTTGATGGATGCCCATACCTGTTCCAAAGCGAAAAGCTCCATTTTGGCACAGGCTGGAAAATGTAAATGGTTGGATCTAAAACTTGCATACGAAGATCTGATTGAGCGGGAGAAATAGATTTGAAAATTCAAAATTTAGGCGGCACGAGCGCGGATGGGAATAATAGCGAAGGAGGTGAGATGATGGTTGAGAGGACCCCACAACAGGCATTCTAAGCGAGCAGTGAAGAGTACGAAGCCTAACCTGACAGAGATGACAAAACAAAAAATGGAAACGGGGAAAGAAAATGTTTTGACCGACTTGAAAGTTAGAGCTTAATGTGTGCTCTTTAAACCAGCCCACCTTTAACCTTCTTTCTTCCTTGTCGGCCCCACATGTCCATAGTTCGGTGAAGTCTTCAGCCGAGCCCACAAATCTCTTCCCCACACACTTGTGAGGTCTTTCATCACCAACTCATCACTCCTCTGGGGGCATGAGGTGCCTTTTCCTTCTCCCCGCCATCCCGCAAGGTCTTCCATATTTTGATTTTTCCTTTACAGGGGCCTTAGGTGCCCCATTGTCCCACGATGCATCAAACTACCAACACACCCATGGGGACATGAGGTGGAAACTTGTCGAACTTGAGTGACAAAAACATGCGAGCAAAAGTTTACACTTCACTCCATGTGCGTCAGATGCTATAAAATTTGGAAACAACTTTTGCGGGCTGAATGTGGGATAAGCTTATTGAAGCCCTAATTCGACACCTATTGAAACCTTACTTCGAGTCTTTAAGAATTTGTCTAAAAATTGAATGTTACAAGCAAAAGTATGTTGACAATATTAAGTGCGAAACACTAGTGGCTAAAATTAACATAACACATTTGGAATGTTTCATTTCTTAAGTTGACTTATTTCTAATTTTATATTTTTAATTACATCATTTATGTGTTCTTTGCTTCTAATATATCCAAGGCCTTTATTTTTTAGCCTCACACAAGTGGTTCAATGGGCTCTCTAACCTTGCCCATATTTTTTCAAACTTCATATTCCATTTTTTTTCATTATCTTGAAACCAACTTTTTTTTGGAGGATATCCTTTACCATCATTAAAAAAAATAATAAGAGTTGTAGATTCAAAAATATCAGTATCTCCAGCCTTAGACTTTTCATTAAAAAAAAAACTTTAGTTGTATCACATCTATCAAATGATTCATCAATTAAATAACACAAATCATTTTTATCACATGTGAAATTACATGGTGTCAACTTAGACCTTAGACACTAAATTTCCTTTAGATATGCTTCAAGTAATTGATTAAACAAATTAATTTCTTCTTTTAATTTCGATATTTCACCTTTCTCTAAACTATTTTTTATAATTTTCTCCAATTCTTCTTTCAAAATATTCTTTTCACACAATTTTTTTTATTTTCTTTCTTTGTTATTTTACCAATCTTTCTCATTAGAATAAATGATCGATGTTTTTTTTGTGCTATTACTTATGACTTAGTGGTGATTCATCCTATTATAGTGATTCAATTTCATGGCCTTTTTAAAAATAATAATTGTTTGGTGGCTTCTCATATTTTCTTTCTTTTATTATGTGATAATGTCACACTTGTTTGGAAGGCTTCAAACTTGTAATTTTTTCCATGATCTACTTTCTAAATTTGGTGACAACTTGTGTCCTAAAAAAATTACAATATCTTCTAAATATTTTCCATTTGAAGCTTTAATCTTCCACCTATTAACTTCTCCAACCCACCTTTGTTGGCAAGGCAAATGTATGATAGGTGACAACAGTCAAAGAATGCATTTCTCTACATCTAAACTAAATGAAATTCTTTTCTTTGACACAAGTCTAAAATTTCAAGAGTTTAGGGAGTGGTAGTAATATGGATGTATGCGTGATAAATAAAATAAAATAAAATAAAAATGAAATATCCATATGGAGCCTCAAACTACAAATTTTATTTTTTGGAAACTTGTGGTACTATTATTGAAGATTACATGAGAAAAATGCAATTAATGTCTATTGTGGGTCTTCATTTCGATAAAATTCTTCCTTATTCATTGTTACTCTTTTTATTATTCAAGATCTACACTTCTTTTTTCACTTCATTTTAGTGTAGGAATTTCTCTCAACACAAACAGTGCCACACCAATCTTTAATGCCTCACAAAACCTCCCAATTCTTTTATCACCTCAAGATTGGTTGTGTCATTGTAAATGTCACATAGGACTTCTTTAATCATAGAGCACATAAACTCTCATGTACGACACTTAGAATAGAGATACTCTATTCATTTTTGTAGCCAAACAAGAAGAAAGTAAACCTCCCTTGATAGGCGCTTCTTGACTTTTTCATGTGGGAAATGCCAACAATGCTTCCATTCACAATATGAATATATCCAATGCCACAAAGATCATCCCTTAATTCTAAACTTTAGGCATGTTTGATTCAAGGGATCAGATTTTCTTGGCAACCTCTACAGTTACAATTGTGCTTCAATAGATTTTGGAATGCCCTTAATCCTAGAGTATACTTATGGTTATGAGTAATCAGTTTGTGGCTACCTTAACTCCTAATTAAGTCATAATATCATTATGATTTTACTCTTTATTTATTTAGGTTGGCCTAGGGCTTATATAGTCATATGTAAGTTAGTTTGGGTGATATCTTAGGCATAAATATGGTATATATAGGAGGTAATGAGTCTTATTTCATCATTAGATTATGAGTTATGTTCTCATTAGAGAAATTTGGAGGTTTCCCCCCTCTAAGTGGCTTATTATTCTCAACAATTATAAAGTGTTCTCAGCATATTTCATATTATCTTCCTCATTTGAGCAAGTTCTTTCATAACAATTTTATATTTCTCTTCTATTGATCTTCTATCACTAAAACTAGGTAATTTCATTCACTCTAGTCCTAAAAAAAATGAAAATTTGACAATTTTGTACTCCTTCTGACAATGGTCTTTTTGGTTCTTAAATTACTTGTAAAGGAAAATTGAGTTGTAATCTTGGTATCTCCTATCGACCAACACTTTATAGAGAAGGACAAATCTCAAATGACCACATTCTTGCCTACTCTTACAATTCTTAGAAAGGAATTTACATGTTGGAAACAACAATTGTCCTCACATGTGGTTTATTCTATTGATTGTGTTTCTTTCTTCCTTTAAGTCAAATATCCTCTGTTCATAGTTTTATCTATAGCTTCTCTAAAAAAATAATGTTTCTTTAACACCTAATTTTGGTTTTAGAAGTACAATCTATCATAAGCTTTGATGCCAATTGTTAAAAATAGAAATCTTGAATTGATATTCTTCATAAAACAAATAGATCAAAAGATCCTAAAATAGATAACGTGTATGGAGAGATGTCTCTTGACATGACCATACATGACAAATATTGTGCATAGTGTGATTAAATACAATTTATGTTTTTAACATATAATTCATCTTCATGTTAGTGAATATTGCCTTCAAATATTTGTTTCAAGTTATGAAACAAACCCATCGAGGAGGTCGAACATAAAAAACTTGAACCTATCAATACAACCAAATACAAGCACAATAGAAATTAAAAATTGTATCGAAAACATAAATCTATATAATATTAATGGCATTAATCCATTATCGATTCTACAAATGAATATCATACCACTATATTTAACTTATTGACAAGTGTCTCATGAAGTGTGTTCCCACATGTGTAAAAGATATGGTAGCTACTTTAGATATATGTAAGAGGTAGGGTGGCTATGAGTATGAGAAGCATGCCCACACATGTCTGAGCAAGGATGCATGCTCACACACATAGGTGCATGAGGGGGGTAGGCACATTTGTCAAGTGATGACAAGTTTACATTTTGATCCATATAGATGGATTAATAGTTAAAATTAAATGGACTAAAGGTGATGTGGCTTCAAATATTAGTAGAAACCATGATGAATATTGATTAACCTAAATCAATTAACTAAGTAAGATATTAATTAATTAATTTAGTTGGAGGATTGAGGGATAGAGTTAAACTTTAATCAATTAACTAAGTAAGATATTAATTAATTAATTTAGTTGGAGGATTGAGGGATAGAGTTAAACTTAATCAAATAAATGTAAATTTATTTACTTAATTAAGGGTGAGGGATAATTGTGAAAGATGAATTATTAATTGATTAATTTTTAGGATAGGGTAAAGTTAAATTGGTCAAGTATGGATAAATTTAGGTGTCTATATTTTGTCCCTCTTTGATACAACATCATGACTAGAGGAAGTGGTGTTATATCAAAGAATAATAAAGTATAATGGATAAAAGGGGATGAAAACTAGTGGAATGATGTCTCGGTCGCTAGAAGAATGAGGAGGGATGATGATGAGAGAGTTTGGTATTCCCTTGAGAGGATAGGTAGGTTTAAAGAATATGGGTGTGGTCTTGAAATGGATGAGAGGAGTAGATACTAAGGAAGGAAAAGGGTGGAGGAAAAGGGATGGAGGGAAGGGTGTGGATAAGGAGATGAATAAGATTAAGGGGATGTAGAGACAGGGAGATTAAATGATGAGCGAGAATCATCTTGTGATGGTATAGGAAATCTTGATTTGATTTGGTGGTTGATGTTATGTACCAAGGTGTAAGGAACCAAGGTGGTAATGTGCCAAGTACATGATCAAAAGGTAAAATACAAACACATGCCTTATGACACCATAATATGGAATATCATGATAGTTGAAAACAATAATAACACATACAAGCAAAAAGAAAGCATGCATAGCAAGCCAAAACAAGTTAGTATTGTGACCCTAGTTAGGCTAAAAATTGATTGATTCATGGATGAATGGATTGGTGGATGATAATAACAAGGTTAATAAGAACGATGCATATCCTAGGATTCTATTGTTGAAAATGAGAACAACACAAGGATCAGAATGATATATTCCTATGATGATAATTGGATTAAAGTAGATCAATAGATTATCAATTGATTTGGGTCAATATTGATGGATGTCTTTGGATGAGGTGTTAAGTTTCATAATTAGTTTCCATAGATTATAATTATTTGCATTTGGATGGAGGAGGGATGGAAGGAGGATAAATTAATTAGATGAATGGGGAGAGGAAATATAGTAGATATGGAGGTTATGATAGTGGAATAGATGAGAACCAATGACGAGGGAGAACCAAGGCTTGGGAAAAATATGGAAGGATGAAGGAATTTCTTGGATAGGAGATATGGGCATAAGCGCATGGAAGGTGATTAGAGACAAGAGAATAATAGATGGAGGGTACGAGGATGGATTTCCAAGGGCTATGTCGCAAAGGAATGAGATGAACCACACTAAATGTAGTGTTTTTGAGGATTTTAAAAAAATAAATTGAAGGATTTTTACTTGTCCATATTTTATAAAAAAAATTATCAACAAGAGTCGAACAAAGAGATCTATTAATCAATTATTGAACGTAGTACTTACAATCTTTACCAAACAGTAGATTTTTCTAGCTTCATATCACTTAGAATGCTTTATCTATTTCCATTAAAGTATAATTCATCCATTTTGTTATCCTATTGCATTGGGGAGTATAAGGTGTAGTTTTTTGTTGAACGGTATATACATGCTTATAGATAGATCATCAATTTCCTTGAAATAATATTCACCATCGTTGTTAGATCTCAAAACCTTTATCTAATAGTTTATTTTCTATTCAACCAGAGTTTTAAATTCCTTAAACTTAGTGAAAACTTCAAATACATAAGATAAATCCAAGTGTATCTAGAGACATCATCAATTAATGTAATATAATATTAATATTTCCCCCATAAGACCAACATGTGTAATGGACCAAACATATTTGAATGATTGATTTATGATAACATCTTGTCTCTATTTATTTCAATTAGAAATGAAAATCTATGATGTTTTCCAAACATGCAGTGCGCACAAAATTTTTTTTTATCAATAAAATGATTAGAAAAATCATCAACTATTTTTTATAAATAATGATCTTTAGACCTTTTTCAGTTATATGATCCAAACATGTGTGCCACAATATACATGCATTTTTAGTTTGTTCCATTGGTAGAATTATAAAAAAGTGAAGGCATTAAGTCTAAATAAAGTCATATACAAGATTCTCTTTATAAATCACCAAATTCCCTCTTACCAACCTATAATTAGAATTTACAAATATTGCATGTATGATATAATCATTTAACTTGGATACAAAAATAAATTTCTCATAAGCCCTATAATATGAAAGACATGTTCCAAGGTTTTAACCCTTGCATAGTTAAAACACAAATATATCTATCCTTACTAATAATTTTCTCTTGATATTATTGTCTCTAAGGAAAATATCTCCTCCATCATAAGCTATATATGTAGAAAATCATTCTTTTTTTTTTGGATTTATATAATAAGAGCAAATTGATTCAATAAGACAAGCATAGTCACTTATAATGTTAAGATAAATAAATAAAGCATCCTTGTCATTTTCATTGGTGGACCTTTTATGGAGGAATCTAAACTCTTTCTTATTTTTACATTCCTTCTTCACATGTCACCTTTCACCATAGTTCCAAAACTTTACTTTTCTCTTTTGGGGTCTTAGAACGTCCTTTGGACTTAGATATGTCCTCCTTATCCCTATTAGGTCCTCCTTTTTCTTTGGACCTTCCTATACATGCAAATAATCTTTCAATTATTCATTCGTGATTTTTTTTCTCATTTCCTTTCAAAGAAGAGTAACAATAAGATTGTCCATTTTTTCTTTGCATTGCTACCACTAATGACAATGAACATACTTTCTCAACTATCATTTAAAGGGAAAAGTAATAATATGTATTTATCTTCTTCCATCTTAACATACATAGAATCAAGCTAACTTAAAATCAAATTTAAAATATTTAATAATATGCAATATAATCACCATTTTCATTTTTAATGATTAAATTCATCTTTTGAGATATAGCTTATTAGTAATGTTTTTAGTTTGGTAGATATCATCTATCCTCTTCCATGACTTGTGTGCGATACCCTTCTCAAAAAATATTAAAGATGACATAATTTACAAGACACAACCATATGGTTCCTCGTGCATTCTTGTATAATTTTGACCAATCTTCATTAGACATATCTAATGGCTTCTTTATTTGTGAAATTGAAAACCACTAATATCTTTCTTCAAGGAAACCTTTCATCTTCAACTTTCACATCTCATATTTGGTACCATTAAATTTCTCAAAGTCCATAAGGGAGGTAGAATCCATGGTTTACAATATTTTTCTCAAATCTACATGTAGTGTTGAAAATTGCGTACCCCTTTGTAATTTGACCTACATATTTTGTAATCACTTTGGTGTCCATTCCCCTAACACTTGAGTAGGCTCACTTTAGCCCTTGCATCAACCTTTTCCCTCTTAGGATGCTCAAGACACCTTTCAACAACTATCCTTTATCTTTTGTTCCTCGTTAGCCGTGTGTTTCTCTTACCACTTGTCAATTTTGAGCATGATTTGTCTGAACACTAGTGCACAACGTGGACATCCGCGCATTGTGCATCGGTCCCACGCCACATCAATGTTCGAATGTCAATTATGAGCATCCCTTTCCACTTGTCACCTATCTTGGTTAGTGGAAATGACTTGGAATCTTCTAAATAGCCCTGAACCTTTCAAACAACTCGCCGACCCTCTTTTCCCTCCTCTTCTCTCTTTTAAATCTATCCTCTCTCTTCATTCAAGCTCTTTAGATTCTAGACACAATCTCTCTTATTCTTTGGGCTCTTACAACTTTCTTCGGCTCTCTCTCACTTGCTACATCAATATTTGATTTGCTACAACACTCTCAATCTCTTACAATATTCTTTTGCAACTCTCTTGGCTTTCTCAAGCCTCTTTGGTAATATCTATCTATTTATCCTATCTTTGAGCATCTTGGGATTTATCACATCCCTCTTCTATCATTTATTGTTTATCATTTATCATTTATCTTATCTTGCATTTATCTTTTATTCTATCAACCTATATGGTTGTTTGTGGACGTGGAAACACCAAAACAAGGATTTGACCAAGGCAAGTCTCCAAGCAGCCCCAAACATTTTTCCTTTATGGCTTCTGTGCAGGTCGCATTAGAGAAGATTTATCTGGTTGGAGGCTTCATGGTGTGGACCTTTTATTTGTCTATTTCTTTCCCTTTTCTCCTTCCATTCTATCTTGGTTATTTCATATATCGCATTTACTAGCTTAGCTTCATTATTTTCTGTGTTTTATTGCATTGTAATCGCACTTGGAACTTTCTATACAAACTTTGTACGTCATCCGTATAGGATGACAGTGCGCTACGTTGGTATCCCAGACCTGCGCGCTCATCCTTTTGATAGAGGCTTGACAGAGTCATCCGAGAGCCTCGAATTGTGGTTAACTGTTTAACTCTGTTTCTTTTATCCCCTGTCTCACCTTAGTGCCGATTTGAGTGAGGTAGCGACAGATCGATTTGTCTCCCTGAGATTCATCATCTTGGAGGTGACAAAACTCCTCCTCTACACTACAAAACCACACAATATAAATGCTCCTAATGTAGCAAAAAAAAACCTTTAACACTTAATAGTAAGATGCCCCTCTCTATGCATAATTATTAGCTTTGATATTAAATGTTGATAACCAAGTGGAACCACTGTAAGAAAATCTTTTGAAAGTGTATGCAAATATAAAATTTGTTTAATTAACAAGGATTACCATATGATAAATATTATGTGATTACGAAATCAATAGTAAGAGAACAATCAACAAACTACAAGTGGCATGTGAATTATATGAAGAAAATCTTTCAAAAAAACTTCACATGAGAAATAAGAAATGTATTAATCTTCAAAGGAGAGATAAATTAACCCACAAACACTCTAAACAATAACAATAAATTAAAAGCACTTGTGTACCTATAAAAAAATCTCATAAAACTACTATCACATGCCTCCAATTTATAGAGAAACAAAAGAAGAATACAAAAAATGGTTTATTTAAACAAAGCACCATCAAGCCATGGTAAAATGTGAAAAATCCCATATCTAAATTAAAAAGAGGCTCATTTGAGAATAGTAAATATATTTCCCAATGATCCATGAGTAGAAAAAGTAATCTTCATGCAAATAATATATGACATCTTTAACTTGTATCTCCTACATATTGTCTTATATCATAGGATGGACATTCAAAATCATCACCCAACTCATATGGGGCCCAATAATAACACTCAAGATGATCCACTACTTAATTATCATGCCCAACTTGATATATTTACTCAAAATAAGTCTATTAACACCACTACTAACTCCACCTTCTCCATGAATTCATATGAAAACTACTATCAAGATTATGAGAAAATCTAAATAATAAAACTAATTTTCAGTCACACTTTATGTGTTCAAGGATACTTTTTAAAACCATTGGAGACACATGAATAATACATAGGATTAAAAGGCAAATGGAACCTTAATCCTAACAATGCTCTTATTGAGCATTAGCCTAATGTGTCATGTACTATTGCACACATGCCACTTTTCCCCTATAATAGGGGTCCTTCCCCTCTTCAAGAGCATAGACATGGTTATAACTACATTGATCATACTAGATGCAATTCACATGGGTCCCATAACTCTTCTCAACATTAAGGAAGTGAATATTCTAGATAGAAATGTGTTCACTCTACTACTTCTTAGCCTTGTGATAGCAAAAATTTTGATCACCTTGACATTAGCAAGGTTCCTTGTTTGATTTTGACTACTTCTCCAATGAAAGATGCTCCTCAATATTAAGAATAAAATATCGAAGGTATCATTGGGGGTTGGAGCTTATTTTTAATAGATAGGACCTCTTAGATGGTTGGGGGAAACCCTTTGATTGTGACCTAGCTCCCCTTGCTAGTTTTACAGCGCTTATAACTTAACAATTTGATCACATTATTTATTCTTGTTTGAAACTTTGACTTCAAAAAAAAATTTTAGAATGTGATTCTATTCAACCTATTTTTTTTGGTTTAGTACAATATTATCTATTTTCAAAAAGTAATATAAATAAACATATTCAATAAAAAAATTAAATTGTTTCACTATCCTCATTGTTTAGAGTTGGGATGAATCATGGCGGTCTATATTTTTTTAATCATACAATAATTTAAGTTTAAATTTGAAACTATTAACTTGTGTTGCTTGAATAAAGAAGAATAAATTTTAACATTCACAAGGCCAAAAAAGCCTATGGGACGACCAACCACACTAATTAGGCCTTTTTCCTTTCATTCCTTCTCTTGTTCAAAGCGATAATGAGTTCTCAAATTGGGTAGAGAAACATCAAACGATATAATAGAATACTTGGTACTCATGTCCTTTGAAGCATCACAATAAAAACTAAAGTGTCTTTTATTCTACTACCCTAGAAGAGAAAAAGACAAAATATCTCTTCCCAAGGTATTTTTGGCCTTTTTCACCTTCTTGTTTCATATCAATGCTAAAGTTAAGCTTTTTTATTAATGATCACATGTTAGGTTAAATTCCTCAAGGTAACACTTTTGTCTCCATGTAGCCTTACAAAATTTCTCTATGATAAATACCTTGATATCTTTCTTGCCACTAGGACAAGTATTCAAATAAATATTCCACTTGTTCATCCACTCATTGGTTTGCTTCATCAACAATTTCTTTCTCTCATTTTGGACCTCATTGAAGAAAACCTTAGGCCATCTTTTTTCTTCCATTTGATCAATTCTTTTGAGATATCTAATGTGATGAACCATAGAAATAACTTCCATAGAAATAGCCCCTATTTTATCTAGTAAAATCTCCTAAGGGGTTGACACTTTTATTCTGAACTTACTAGTGATCATGTGCTTTTGAATTATCTCTATTTGCTTTCACTTTTCCTTGTAAATGTTGATTGCCCAAATCTCACAACCATAAGAACCACTTATGGAGATCAATCCCCTAAACCTATAGTTTTTAATAATCACATTCTATGTGTAATAGAGGAAATTAGCACCAAAAAAGAAAAAAGAAAATAATGATAGGTTTCATACACCATGAAAACACTTCTTTGAAATCTTTATTCTGAGCATGAAAGGTTACATCTCCAAAGACTAATTCTTACGATTCTTGCTATCCCTTTTTATTCATCAGTTGACTTCTAAATCACCTCCTAAACATAAAAACTAACTCCTATGAATCTTTCTAAGCAACAATAGCCCTAAATAGAATAATCAACTCCAAAATGAACTCTACGAAGACTAAAAATTAACAACAATCTAAATAGAAAATCCAACTCCAACTTCTATGGAGTTAGTTGAAAATCAATCTCCTAATTCTTAAGAGTTCATTTGCATCATTCTCTCCTTATCTTAAAATTTTGAACCTTCTGGTTCAAATCCCATTTACATGAACCTCAACAATAAAAACACTAAGAATCTCAACCACCTAACTATTACATTTTTTTGGCGATGCAGATTGACTGCATGAAACATCAAGAAAGAGTTTGAAATAGATCATACAACCATCCTTCTGACTCAAAAATCCAAGCCACGGTGTTCCCTTCCACCACATTAAATATCTCTTCAAGTCATCACTTTTTTAATTTTTCACTTCCAATCACTTGTTGGGATAGAGATCCTCCTCCTATACTAGTTTATCTTCCTCTTTTCGCAGCTCCTTGAAGGCTTAAGAATTCTCCTACATTGAAAATCATCATTATTGTTTACACCATTTGTATCACTTGCACATAAATCATTTAAGATATAAATAAAGTTAAGGGAATACAAATCTCCCAAAAGTGCTTTCTCTTCTTCTACATTATGCCATTTAGGCATGCTTTCTTTGCCATATTTTGTGAGTCGGCCTTCATTTCTTATCTCAATGTGATTTTTTTCACAAAAATCCCTTTGAATATTCTTCTTTATACCATAATTGTTCATATCTGTACTCTCTCCCTCAATTATCCTTGTTCTCTCTTTAGGGGAGTGATGATCTTCTAGTCCTTCTTCATCACTAATGGGATCATATAAACATTCTTCTAGCTATTTTTGACAAGTTGTTTTCTCTAAAAATATTAGATCTTCATCATATGGGGCTCCCAAAGATCTCCATCTCTGCTAGAACTTCCTCTCCTACGTGGGTTTCTTCCACTGCCACAACAATTTGGTCTTCCACTTGTGATAGGATGCATTCCTTCTCAGTGCAGTCTCTCAACTCCTCTTTTTTTGCATTGTAATATTCAATGACTTCTCCTTCTTCAAGGTAACACAACTGAACAACTTCATCCCACTCATCATATTTTCCTCATCCCATTCATCTATCTCTTCTCTCTATGACTCTTGAAAAGCCTCATTCAAACATCTTTTATACATTAATATTTCTATGAAATCTTCAAGGGATTTTATCTTTCCTTGTTCTAGTAGTTCCACTACTTGTTTGATTCTTGACTCAATGACTTTCCTCTCTAAGAATGACTCTTGTTGTAGACATCTAAAAATGTCTCATTACTAACACGCTAATTATTCATCTTCATTAATTATTTAATTAATCCAATTTTATTCTTCTAAATTAATTCAATCATCAGATTTCATCATTTCTAATTATTCAATTTCTTTCTAATCATTCAATCATTTAATAATTCAAATTTCCCTCTTAAAATTAATTAAATACTTTTATTATTTAATTAATTGCAATTTCTTTAGTTAAATAATCTTTACTATTTAATTAAATTAAATTTATATTTTCCCCCTTTAAATTATTTAATTAGATAACCATGTCTTCCAAATTAAATAAATTTCTTTACTTTGGTTAAATAATCTTTATTATTTAACTAAATTCAATTTATATTTTCTCCCTAATTAAATAATTTCTTTAATTTATTTAATTAGCTAACTATGTCTTCCAAATTAAATAAATTCCTCAAATTTATTTAATCTATTTTTTTTTCTCTTAGTTCTAAATTCTAAATTTTCAAATTCTAATTTTGCTTCATGTGCATGTGATTGGATATTTTCGAGAACAAATTTTAAATTCAAATTTTAATTAAATGTAATTTCATGCTAATTCCTATTGCACATGCTAATTTCTAACTAACACTCACCCCTAAGTTCCACCTTAACTAACACTCACCCCTAAGTTCCACCTTTTCTGACTAATTAACTAATTCAATTAACTTCCTCAATCACCTCTCTAACTATCAATCAACTTTTTAGCTCACTTTAGTTCCACCTATCAATCAATTCTCTTCAATTTCTATAAATTTGTCACCAATCCCCCTTTTTTCATCAACCACTATCTTCGAACCACTATCTTTGAATTCTTGTGCTATCATATTGCAGGTTTTCAAGCATGACTCTGAGAACCAACATTAAATGAGGAAGAGAAGAGCAATAGGATCTTTTGTGTAGACAATGATTGATTGAGTTTATTTGATTGATTTTTTTATTCAATTGTTGATTTGCATAATCTCTTATTGTTGTTTACAAATTTCTTAATTGGATTTGAGCTTTGGTGGTTGACTCGTTAAATCTGATTAATTGATTGTAGATTTCCCTATAATACACTTGCCTACAAAGTGGATCTTTGTTTTCACCTTCTCACAACTCTTCAACATCCTTGATGTAGTTTTCTTTCTCTTTGGCTTCTTATGGCATGCCTCATCATCTTCCAACATGCACCATAACTCCTCTAATTCAAGCTCTAATAGTTGCAATTCCTTTTGCTAGTCCTTTGTTATATTTTGCCTTTGCCTCTTTAATATTATCTTCCACTTTGGTTATCCACTTTCTTGCATTATGGTATAACTCCATATCTAGATTCATAACCATATTTATAGACCTAAAATAGAGCTACAAATCTTTCCTTCTCTTTTGTTTAGGTGGATGATTCAATGACCATGTACCAACATTCTTTGTGCTCTTCATCCCCTCAAAATAATTAACACAAAATTATAGTGCAGATCTCTACCAACTTAATAACAAGGATTTAATATTCTTCATTAGAAAAATGCATTCAACGCTAGAATTTCCATGTTGCTCGCAATATTTGTCTCATAGAATTCAATACAGAGCTTCCACGTCATGCTCATGGTTGCTCACATTCTCTTCATGTTGATATAGTAAGAAAGGGACAACTTCAGTAGAAATGAAGAAATACAGAGACAAACACTACTATATAGCACAATGACTCATAGACAAGGGAGCAAATTGCTCTGATACCAAATTGATGCAAATTATTCCCAACATGCAGTTTTTAACAATCACATCCCATGTGTAATAGAGGAAAATAGCACCAAAGAATAGAGCAGATAATAATAATAGGCTGCATACACCATGGAAATACTTCTCCGAAATCTTTATTCTGAGCATGAAAGGTTACATCTCCAAAGAGCAATTCCTTTGAATCTTGCTATCCTTTTTATTTATCAGCTAACTTTTAAATTACCTCCTAAACAGAAAAATTAACTACTAAATTAACTCTTATGAAGCTTGCTAAGCAACATAAGTCTTAAATAGAATAATCAACTCCAAAATGAACTCCTACGAAGACTAAAAATTAACAAAAATAAAAATAAAAAATCCACTCCTACTTATGTGGAGTTAGTTGGTAGTCAATCTCCCAATTCTTACGAGTCCATTTGCATCAGCCACCAAAATAACTAAAATCCCAAAAAGAGTTTGAATATATTTCCAATCCCATTACTCTGCCTCTCTTAATCTATTTTAGAGGTTAAATAAATATTTCCAAGTCCTCAATTTTTTTTCTTTCTATAAGTCTCCCAACTAAGCTTGTTGTTAAAGTCAACCTTGAGATACTTGTATTCATTTACTTCCTCAATATAATTTCCTTTAAAGTGGAGCTTATTTTGGATGTTTATCCTTTTGTTGGAGAAAATCATGATTTTTTCCTTGCTAGTATTGATTTAGATTCCAACAACCCTTCAAAAGTACCCAAGGAAAAAAAAAGGTGTTCTTGTAACCTATGAGCAAATATGACAACCAGAATAAGGTCATCTACATATTAAAAAATATTTATCATGTATTCTCATAGGTGAACCCCATCATCACCATTTAAATTCAACCGTTCTTTAAGTTTGTTGATGTAAAGGTCAAAAAGAGTGGGAGAAAGAGGACACCCTTGCTTGAATTCAATATCAATCTTAAATTTTTTTAAGATACCTACTCAAGTTCTAGTTTTAACACAAACTTCTTCATAGAGATAATGAACAACCACTCTAAATTGTATTGGAATACCATGTTCCTCCATCTTGAACCATACTTTATCTTTGAGGACCATGTTAAAGGTCAACAAAACAACAATAGGCTTATTCCTTTTCATCCCAATTTTTTTAATGACGTGCCTCAAAACAACTCCATGGTCTAACATAGAATTCTTAAGCCAAAAATGTACCTAACCTTTTTCTCTTTTTTCCTTCTCCTCCACCCACTTGCTGGTTTTGCTTTCAACCATGCTACCAAACAATTTTATAAACAAAGAATTGGTCATGATGGTCCTTTAGTTGGAAGGATTATTAGCATCACCATTCTTAAAATAAGTATCACTAAGCTAATGCTCCAATCTCTTGGGAAATATTGCAAAATGATTTAAAATATTCTCACAATGAGAGGTGTAAGGATACTCACCCACAATAAAAAAAGTATTTATCCTAAAGCTCAACTAAGTCCTTTTCTTTTCCCACACCTAATTTATTAATACCAACCTTCACATCTTGCATGGTGAAAAGTGTAGTTGATGTGATGATCAAAGAAGGGAGACTAACCTTTATTTCTTTCTCATAAAGTTGCTTTCCATTGACTAGCTATGATTTTATTCTCTCTGTTTTTTCCTTGATTGAAGATACCTCCAAAATAGTTTTGGGTTATTTTTTCTATTGTAAATTAGCTCTTTACACCTTTCATTCATGAACACAACTTTTTTCTTTTATGATATGTTTGTAAGGCTCTATGCTCAACTTCTCTTTTCCTTTCTCTTTCAACATTCTCCTTGCCATTTTGTAATTATTGTCAAACCAAATATTAATCAAGGAACATTTTGTTTTAGACATTATTTTTCCCTTTTTCACTTCTCAAGTGTACCATGAATTAAATTGGTTGGATGTGACTTAGAGGCCTTACAAATTAGTTTTCTACTGCTTTACTAACTATGTTAGGGCTTCCTTGAAGATATTACAATTTTCTAAGTGAATCAAAATAATTCTTCCTTTTGCAAGTGGTTTCCAAAGATTTTAAGTTATTAAAGTTTGTTACCTTTTTTCCAGCTATGTAGTCTTTTAATAAGTAGGCCATGATCAGATTTTTAAATCCCACATGTGAACACCAGTGTGATCTCTTCTATATTTTCAATCAAGCTTTTGAAACAAATTGCATAATCCACAACACTTGCCCCATAATAAGTATTGCACATAATTTTTTTAATATTTCATCCATCTAGTCATACCATTTTTAAAATTAAAGGTTCCACAAAGAATAATCAAATCTTCTTTGTAATGGCTAATATACTTGTTGTTTGAACATCTTGACCATTGATGACTCTCTTCTTCTATAAGACAAATAAGATTACAACCTACCTTACTACAAGTTACACAAGCAAGCTTGACCATTTATCATCCTAGTATTGAAATCACCTAGAGTAAGAACCTCTCCCTATTGAAAATATATTACAAGATATTTTTTTTAGTAGTGAAAGGATTTTGCTTTCTAAACCATTTTTTCATAAGTTTTTCAACCATTACGAGAAAAATAGCATGCAACAATTTTTATGAGACTTCCATTTTTTAAAATTTTGACAGAAATGTATTGCTTATTCATGTCTTCTTTTTCCAACTATACTATGTGCCCTTCTACCTCTTTCACTAAGACCATTATTCCACCACAACCTTTTCCATTGCCCATTACTTTTTTCCAAATCACAAATTTTGAGTAGCTTTCAAAGAGATGGTTTTGCACCCATCTTGCTCATGCTTTAGTGAGACAAATTATGTCTCTTCCTTCTACAACAGGCCTTAACCCAACCCCCCTCCTCGAAGGGTAACCTTTGTAATTCCAACAAATTGAATCTAGATATACCTAGGGGGATTGATTGTTATTTATTTTAGTGCAAGAGACTCAATTTCAACAACATGACCTTTTATCCCTAATTGTTGGTCTACATACCTTGCTACCCTTTAATCATTTGATTTCTCTTTGTTTCCCTCTTGTTGTATTGTACAACCATGCCCTTTTGCAACATCTCTTGCTACCCTTATTTTAGCCATTTATTTCCTTCTCTCCTCTTACTATTTTATTATTAGATCATCAGCTAAAAAGAAGCAAGAACCTCTCAAAAGCCTCATTTTTCTCAAAAGTTGACACTTGTCTTCTGTGCTTACCATGACCACTTTAATAGGTCTATCTCCAAGCTTCTTTTATTGACATATTTTCCTTTGCCATTGCAACTTGTTTCTTTAGAAGTCAGTTGTGAGATTGAAAATGCTTTTATTTTTTTCATAATCTCACTCCTTTTGATGATAACATGTTCTACCCTCTCTTTCTTACACTCTAGTGGAGATTGCACTTGCCTCATATTCTACACTTATTGAACCTCTAACCACTTGTGTCCATGTTTTGATCTTGTTTGAAATGATTTTTCTTTTACTTTCATTTATTATCTTCCTATGAATGCTTGCTTGTTAGAATGTTTATGTGTCATTTCAAGTTGTTTTTGCTAAGTCTTTCATGTTTTTCTAGGTTAACTTCATATCGTGTCATTCATACTTCCTTATTTTTAGTTCTTCTCATAATTTTACCACCCACTCCCGTAAAATTTTATACTCTTCCACTAAAGATTGATTAGCTTCAATAACCTTGTAGAGCTTTTTTTTCCCTTTCCTACTCCCTAACCTCCATACCCTATAATTGAGTTTTGACGCTCAACAATTCTTGCACATAGAGATATGATGAATAGACAAGAGGAGTATATTTGAGGCTATATGATTCCACTTCTCCCCCACTATAACCCTTGGCTTTTTTTGGACAAAAGCCTCGAGATACTTCCTTGTTTACCTATGTTTTTAGCCTTTGCTTGTGAGACACATTTTTTTCTTTTTCTCTTTGGTATTGTATACACTTTACTCTACATTTCAAGATCCCCTTGGTATTGTTTTATGTTGACACAAACCCAAGTCCCACTTTTAGTTTTTTGAGATAATTTTGATATGCACTAGACAATATATTTCCATAGTATTGGTAGTTTCACCTCCATCTTTCATTAATGTAAGGGATTTGTTTGCCATTATAAAAAAGAGAAACAAATTTTATAAGAACAAAAAATTACCAAAAAGTGGGGCTTATCTTTGACCATTCAAGGTCCCATTGGCCTATTGACCAATTTAACTAATCCACATAATTTTGTTTAAGAATGTAGACAAAACTCTTGAAAACAAAAATAACATATTGTTCCTCTTATAGCTCCCCGACCTACTAGCTCAAGAATTTCTAGCTTTTGCTTGTGTTGTTAGAAAAAAAAAGTCTAAAAGAAATGATGAATGTTTTCTTCATACAATCTACATGTCTCCCAATTTCTTTTGTGTTTCAAAACATGACAAACAAACTAACATTGAAAATTCTAATTATCTCAGAAATTAATGAGGTCTTTGCCTTAAATGCTCTCAAAACTCTAATTTGCTCTCCATAATCCCCAACTAAACCATTGCAAAATATGAAACTCTGCAAACTATTATGAAAAAAGGAAACTCTAACTCAACCCACAAAACAAAGCTCTATTGAGAAAGCTAAGACCTCCAAGATCTTATCCAAGCCATTGACAAACAAGAATACCTTGTAGAGCTATTAAATTTATTGAAGCCTATAAAAACTCTAAATAAAATTGAAAATCTAGGGGAAGGGTATTAGTTATCGCCCATGTTCTAATTACCATTCACTCTTTGCTCAGCGAACCCCCCAATTAACAACCTTAAAGAAACTAATTAAAAGTCCATTAATAAATTTTCCATGTACCGATAGCCACCCACTTTATCCCCAGTAGTTAATTTTTTTGGACTTTAATTGGAGAAGTTGTGCAACTAGTAGTGCACAACTACAGGGGCATTTGTACACAAGTATTGACCATTTCTGAGGTGGCTTTAGTGCACAGTTATTGGACCATCTTTAAGTAGGTATCGGATGACACTTTGAAATGACCACTTTTTGACCCTTGATGTATAACAGATCCTATAGGGTGCATCATTACTATCCAAAAGCTAGAACAATAGCTATAAGTAGATATCTTGCATACGAAGACCAATTTTTTTTTTTTGTCAAAATTTGATGCATTGTTTAGGATTTATGGGTGTATGAAGCTAGCTATAATGACCACTAGTATGATTCCCCTAACACAAACCATTATAAAAGCAAAGTCCCAACACAAACCATTAAATAATTAATAAAAATATAAAACTCGCCAAAGTATTAAGATATGTGAAATCCATTAAAAATATTAACCTAGGATTTTTTTTCCCCAAAGCTTCAATATTACTATAACACAAGAGCTTGAAGAGTGAGGGAGAATCCCTCTACCCATAGGATTAAAAAAACAATGTAAAATGTGTGATATATCATCAAAGAGGTCTTAACCATTAACGTGAAAGTGCAACAACAAGAAGCCAATCATTTGTGTCCTCAAAACTGAAGTGAATTGGGTATGATCTATAAGTGTTTTTAAGTTGTGCCTATGTATTAGAAGCTATCTTGTAGTTTTTCATTTAGATGAGACAAATGCAGTGTTTGCAAATGTAGACCATTGACATAAAAAATAAGAATGAATATTATAACAGGTTTATTAATTCACTTTTAATACGCTTGCTAGATTAAGCTAGAATACGCTAGCCCTTTAGAATGGTAGGGGGCTCGCCTAAAATTCTATGGGCTTATTCTAGCAAGCTGATTAATTGCCCCACACTTTTAAAAATGTCCACAAGACCCAACCATCTTAGAAACCAGGATGGGTTGTCCACATACAAAAGCTGACTTTTCAAAGCTGTAAGGAATTCACTCTTGCCAATATAAAACTGTATTGGTTGACTGTCGCTTTATCGTGGATGGACATTTTAATCTAAAATTTGTGTATTTGATGGTTTGGCTTGACTCTTGGCCTGGCTTGCTAAGCTATTTTAGGGGTTTGTGCAGGGAAGTGAGCAAGCAAAAATTTCGTGATAATTTCTGGCTCGCGTTTGAAACATTGAGGCGGAACCAAAAAGAAGGTAGAAGATGTTCACATTCAGA